>NC_089801.1:31110924-31383424 GCF_029633855.1 Hoplias malabaricus | reverse complement strand
TATAATATTATACTACAATTTATTTTGTGTGTAATATGAGCTACTTTTTATTTAGTTATAATTTGCTCATTGATTTTTACACTTATTTGGGTTTAATTCCTTTATTGTTTTGTGCGGCTTTGTGATTAGTCACCACTGATTTGGGCAATTTTAGACTGAAGAGACTTTAGTAGTTTAGTGGCTAATATCTTTATTTTGTTTATATGCTGATGACTAGGTTTTGTGTTCATTGCTTGGGTAAACAACCTACAATACACCAAAGTGAGTCCTTGGGCAAGACTCTGAACTCTATATTCACCGAGCTCTGTTACATGATTAAAACTGTAGTCTGTTATTACTCTGGGTAAGAGAATCTGTTATTACTCTGGGTAAGACCATACATGTAGATACAGTCTAAAAGAAAAAGACCAATAGATCTGTACAAACCTCAGTTGCAGTGCTGATAGGTGCTGGATTCATTAAGTTCTACTGCACTAATATAAGTCACTCAGTGCTTAACCATTTCTGCTCAAGTTGATTTGAGAAGGTACATTTACACATTCTCTACCCTGTTTCTGCAAAGTGTGGAAACATCTTCTAGTCCAGCCTACATTACTACTAGTACTACTATCACCATCACATCATCATCATCATAGTGACTAACTTTCAAAAGAATGCTTCTAAAGAAAATGTATAGAACATTGAGAACTATTACCCTTGCTGTTGGCAGGTCTACTCCTGCTCCTGGAGCGGCTACGCTGTCTCTGGAGTCTTGTCCTGCCCAGAAGCCTGTAGTAATATCCTGGTCTTCCAGAACCTTTCCTGGTCACACCAGACATTGTCCTCACACACTCGGAGAATGTCGCTTATTCCAAATAACGAACACACTCCAGCTCCTTCAGGACAAATGCAAACATGCTGCCGACATTGTAACCGTCAAGAATGCAGCCAGTGGATCTTTCAGACCTTCAGATAAGAATCCTTTTGATGATCAAACTCATTGGAACACCCATTACAGAAAAGTTTCACTGGAGTAAGAAATAACTTCACTCTCTTCAGTCAACAAACACACACACACACACACTTCCTCCACGCTGTTCTCAATCTGTGTGTGCAGGGAAGGTGGAGGTATGCCATTGAGTGCAGAGAAAGCCACTGAACAAGACAAAGTTTTGGGCTCACAAGAAAAGCTGGACTGGATCTCAGAGGAATAAGGAAGTTAAGGAAACCAGAGAAAATAAGACAAGAGGTTTAACACAGCATGGGAACCAGAGACATGCACAATAACAAGAAGATCAGTAATTAATATAGGCATAAATGTAGTTTGCAAATCATAACTTGAGATATATATTGAGCCTTGGTGCTGTGGCAAACTCAGAGAGACCACCCTGACAAAGGAAAACATGTTACACTGTAGTGTTCCACAAAGGAAAGATAAAGGAACTATTAAAAAAATGGTGCACAACCTGGTAGACTAACAACACTTTCACTATCAGACGTGGACAATTTCACCCACTCACCCAATCACTCACACATTCATACCTGGGGAGAATTTCACACATTCGCTTAGTCACTCACACACTACACACTCACACCTGTGGACAGTTTCACAGCCAATACCACCTACCAACTTCTAGATTTACAACTGGACCACCTGGAGGAAACCCATGCAGACAAAGAGAGAATACACCTCCTCCTCACAGACAGTGAGGACCCCAGGACTCTGGAGCTGTTTGGCCACCTCACCTCCCTTTTTAATAATAAGTTAATGTGTTATGGTGTTTACAACCCTATAATAACAGCACAGTGGAACTGTAAAGTACTTCTGACTTGTAACTGTCTTAGTGATAGAAGTCAGTCCAGTTCCACTGTACTCCACTCCAGTTTTTGTGTATGTATAAGGGGCCCAGACACTGTCTCCTGGACTGGCCCTCTGCAGCCAATCAGGAGAGAGCTGAGGGTGTGGGTCAAGCAGCTGGAGCACTGCTGAGCAGATGGACAAAGAGACACAAATGTACAAAAACTCTTTTACACTTTGTTACACACACACACACGCACTTTTTCATGTAGCTTGTAAGGACATAGTCATACACGCACGCACACACACACACACACACACACACACACACACACACACTTGTTCGTGTAGCTTGTAAGGACATAGTCAAACACACACACACACACACACACACACTTGTTCATGTAGCTTGTAAGGACATAGTCACACACACACACACACACTTGTTCATGTAGCTTGTAAGGACATAGTCATACACGCACGCACACACACACACACACACACACACACACACACACACTTGTTCATGTAGCTTGTAAGGACATAGTCAAACACACACACACACACACACACACACACACACACACTTGTTCATGTAGCTTGTAAGGACATAGTCACACACACACACACACACACACACACACACACACACACACACACCCACACACTTGTTCATGTAGCTTGTAAGGACATAGTCATACACACACACACACACACACACACACACACTTGTTCATGTAACTTGTAAGGACATAGTCATACACACACACACACACACACACAAACACACTTGTTCATGTAGCTTGTAAGGACATTGTAATACACACACACACTTGTTCATGTAGCTTGTAAGGACATAGTCATACACACACACACACACACACACACACAAACATACAATCTCACACACACACACACACACACACACACACACACACACACACACTTGTTCATGTAGCTTGTAAGGACATAGTCTCACACACACACACACACACAGGGAGTCCCTACAAATGATGCAAGTATATAACACTATAACATAACTTGTATTTAATACAAATGACATAATTGCCTATGTCATAAAAACATTAGGTGGGATAATGTATTTTATTTGAGTCTGTATGCCCTAGGACATATCAATCATGTGTCTAACACTAAACATTAACCCCACTAACAAAACAGAAGTGTTTCCTAATTTAAAGAAAAATGTATGCCATTTTAAAAGCCATAAAATATCTTTCGAAACACGTGAAGAGTATTAAATCACCCAACATGTCAACAACATTATTCTCCGATGAGACCTTGTTCTGAAACTTTAGAAAACAGCAACCGAGATGTACCTGAAAACAAGAAATAGATATGGAAAGACAAAGAAAGCAGATAAACATGTTGTTGGTGACACAGCCTCGAAGGCATAGCTGTAGTGTCTCAGTTTCTATGGACACAGTACAGCACACGCCTCAACACCTGCTGGTGTCTGTGTCTGTGTTTGTGTGTCTAACTATCTTTGCATTTGTTTCTGGAGACGTTGTGTGAAGTTTTATGTAAATTATGTTTCATCTTTGTTGATTTTTGCTTTACTACTTAGTGGCTATAATAAATTTAACAGTATTGCTGTTAGAATAAGGATTCTTTCCTTATTTCTATAAGTGTGTGTCTGATACCCATTATCTCTCCCTATGGACTCATAACAAAGGGGGCCCCACAAATACACACAGTGTTCATGACTGAAACGGTTAAAGCTCACATTGTGTTTTGGGGTCACCTTCAGGGGCAAACTGAATCGAGGTCATTTCCTGTTCTCAAGACTTTCCCTGCACTCAGACACTCTTGGGACTGACCTCATCTCAGCAGCACAGTGTGTGTGTGTAGTGTGAGCACCCTCAGAAGCACTGTACCCTAGAATTTTCCACAAGATAATTGGCTTTTAGGGTCTTGCCTTTTTCCCTAGAGTGGATATGGGACATGAGCTTATATACCCTAAACATATATAGGCCTTATGACTTCATTTCATTAAATACTGTCCCCTTTTTTGTTGCATTGTAGTACACCTCTTACTGCATAGTTAGATTTGGTGAGAAACTAAAGGGTTCAGTGTTAAAAGTTATGCCTAGTGAAAACTCCCGAAGGCCTCAAATGTCAGATTAGTCACCATCTCAAATGACTGAATTTGATTTGGACAGAATGAGAGAAGTGTTATCAATACACTTGGGGGGGGGGGGGGGGGCTTTGCTTGACGTAAACAAGGACTACTGACGTGCAGACTGACCAATTAAATGTTTACAGAGAAGGTGATCGACCAATAACGGTAGCTCTACAGTCAGACCGTCCAATCAGAAGATTTTAGACTACTTCACCACGCCCCCTTCTCACTCAAGCGAACCAATCGGAGTAGGGGAGGGCGGGACTAGTTTGTGAACGAAACGCTTCTTAAAGTTCTATGTAAGCTCCAGAAAAACAAAATCCCAGGCGTTTGTGAGATTCCGCCCGGACATTTTTTTTTAAGTCTAAAAAAGAGGACATGTCCGGGTAAAAGAGGACGTCTGGTCACCCTAGTGAAAGGGATAAAGAATGTAGAGTAACTTCTGTTCAGAATTAGCTCTAATGCAGTTTTGCAGAAAAGAGTTAGCTAAAAATTGCACATTAGTTGCCCTAGCTTCTGCAGCTCTGTTTCATTCTCAGCACTTTGATATTGGGACTTAATATTTTTATGTAATATCTTTATGTAAGGGCAGCACGGTGGTGCAGCAGGTAGTGTCGCAGTCACACAGCTCCAGGGGCCTGGAGGTTGTGGGTTTGATTCCCGCTCCGGGTGACTGTCTGTGAGGAGTTGGTGTGTTCTCCGTGTCTGCGTGGGTTTCCTCCGGGTGCTCCGGTTTCCTCCCACAGTCCAAAAGCAAACGTTGGTAGGTGGATTGGCGACTCAAAAGTGTCCGTAGGTGTGTGTGTGTGTGTGTGTGTGAGTGAATGTGTCTGTCTTGCCCTGTGAAGGACTGGCACCCCCTCCAGGGTGTATTCCCGCCTTGCACCCAATGATTCCAGGTAGGCTCTGAACCCACTGCGACCCTGAATTGGATAAGGGTTACAGATAATGAATGAATGAATCTTTATGTAAGGTAGCGCATCATCAAGCTTGGGCTTTTTACTTTGGGCCAAATCTCACGCTAAAAAAGAACAGCTCCTGGGAGTTATATTCAAGCTTCAAAAACAGTAACGATATAAAGATATAACTATTAAAACTACATTTATTAAACCACATTTGATTATTAATGCTGAGATTGCCATTGGCCCTCTCACAGCTTTTCATTCCCCGAAGGCCTGGAGCGACTAAAGCTAGCATCTTTGCTTTTGTGCTTCTGTTTTTAGCATCATATTGTATACTCTGTTTGTGTTTGAGGGTGGAATAAAAGCAGAGGAATTTGTGTGTGACTGCATGTGTGAGTTTGCGTGCCTTTATATTTGCGTTGAGGTGCTATGGGGAACAGTGCTAATCTACTTTTGATCTTTGTCTCTTTGTTCTCAGAGTCCAGTCCTAATTCTCCTGATGTCTCCCTCCATTTGGCTGCTTTATTTCCAGTGAGTGTGTCTCGCTTTGCCTTTACTCAAGAGTTCTCAGCTAATAATCATGAACTGAATGCCTGGCCCAAACTTCAGATGTCTGAATTGTGGAGCGTTTGGATTCTTAAGCTATTCTTGCTTTATCTACAGGGTCATGAATGAATGGAGAGAGAGAGTTCCAAATAATCTACTGTTCAAAAGAAAAGGGTAGGTGGAGATTAATCAACCCTTAAAACCACCATCATTTATCTTCCTATTGATGGTCCGTTTGGGACGCTTGCACGCACACACACCACACGCACACACACACACACACACACACACATATATAAGAATAGAGTATAGAGATGTGAGATTACATCTCACATCTTTGCACAGGGAGAAATTTTACAGCATATAAAGGATCAAAGGAGTTTTTTCTCCCATTCGGATTCTGAATGAACATCATGAGCCACATTTCAGAAATTTCATAATGTGACCCATTTAAAAAATACTCTAAAATCTCGGAATACTAGCCCTCCATTTTGTCTCTATTGTCACTGAACCCATTCATATATAATTCACCAAGCAATGGCCATCCAACTTTTACCAGAATGTCAGTAGAGTTCATAAACACACATTTAAAAATAGCTAGGGTTAGGGTTAGGGTTAGGGTTGGGGTTAGGGTTATTTTCATTAGTTACAACAATAAGAAATAGTGATTAAATCCTCAGCATAAATGATCAGTACTAGGGTGTTTGAAGTGTGAGCAGTAGCAGAGGAACCATGAAAAGACCAGCTGTGTGAAACTATTCTTTTCTTTGAAGGACATTTCAACCAGTGGGAGGTTTTGTTGCTTTTCCAATATTTCAGGAGAGAAAATCACACACACACACACACACACACACACATACACATACACATACACATACACACACATACACACACACACACACACACACACACACACACACACACACACACACACACACAGTAGCTCAACAGTCAACTCTGTTGAGTCTTATCATTAACCTGAACTGTAGGGGCACTTTAAGAGTGATGGAAGAGAGGGACCTGAACAATGAAAGAGGGAGAGAAACATGAAAGAGTGAGTGCTGAGGGTTGAAAGACAGACACGAGGGAGCAATGAGAAGGTGAGAGGTTGAAAGGACAGAGAGAGAGCAATTGAGCTGCTTTCACAGAGGAGCATTCTTTCTTGGGGTGTAATGAAAAACAGCACACTTATACCTTCAACAGCTCAAGAATGTACACACACACACACACACACGCGAGGAAATGCCACCGAGTTCTGAATAATTTTAACTGATCACTGGTCTCATATCAAACCAAATCCACACCTAACTTAAACCTCGGCAAAAAATGCAAAAGTGCTATTGCTTGTCACTGTACAACCTAAACAAAAATGTCTTCTGCCTATAACCCACCTGTTGAAGAGAACACAAACACTACTGCATTAGGGGCAATGAGCATACACATTGAGAGCAGTGGGCTGCCATCCTTGGTACCCAGGGATCAGTTTTGGTTTTTGAGTGCTTTGCCTAAGGGCACTTCAGTAGTGTTCCTTCACTCCCACTTCCAACTTTTCCTGCTGTTCATGGGAATCGAACCAGGAACCTACCAATCCCAAACCCTCTTCTCTAGCCATTAGGCCACAGCTGCCCATAAAATAATATTCATTCATTCATTCATTATCTGTAACCGCTTATCCAGTTCAGCAGGAACACACCCTGGAGGGGGCGCCAGTCCTTCACAGAGCAACACACACACATTCACTCCCACACACACACCTACGGACACTTTTGAGTTGCCAATCCATCTACCAACGCGTGTTTTTGGACCGTGGGAGGAAACCGGAGCACCCGGAGGAAACCCACGCGGACACGGGGAGAACACACCAACTCCTCACAGACAGTCACCCAGAGTGGGAATAATATAATAATATATTAATAATAATAAAAATAATAATGTATGTAAAATAATATGTATACATATAAAAAATGAATAAAGAAAACATATCTGCACTATGCCCAACAATAACTTTCCAAAACACTGCCATTTTGGAAAAAACTTGCTCGTTCAAAGTTACTAGGCCTTAGGACTGAATTCCAGAGTCAATACCGGCAAGCCTCCAATTGCAAGTCAACACAGTCAAATCTTGAGTACAGGCACGTCGCAAGTGCTGCATTAATGCAGGAAAATCTCAAATCCTTAGTGAGTCAACTCAAAGCTCAAGTCCAGAATCACTACAGGCAAGTCCTAATTCCTAATTGTTGAGTCACATCTTGGAAATCAATACAAAATTCAGTTCTGCGTTTGTCCACAAGCTCAAGCTTCACCCATTAAATGTATCACTTGACCGGAGTCCAGACCACGTGTGATAAAGGAGATGAGTAAGCAGGATGCATGTGCAAAGTAGCTTTATTAAGGGTTAGCTCACAGTCATGGCCAGGACAGGCAGGGGTCAAAACACAGGCAGTCACACATAAGTCAGACAAATTCATAATCACAAAGCAGACAAACAAAGCAAGGGTCAGCAACACAAAAACTAAACAAGAAAAACAACACTCAGAACTCAGACAATGACACCCACAGAAAGTTCACAACATGCACAGGAAACTTAGCTGCAGGTGCGAGACATTACCAAGGGTGGAGCCAGAGAAGGATTGAAATATTCCACATAATAGTTCAGTCCACAGAAAAAACAATGTCCTACTATGAAAATGATGATGCTTTCTGTTTTACTAGAGAAATCTGGTCCACAAAAATGGTTAAAACACCAGCCACATATTTACACAATAAAGCATTTAGAAACAAGGATTTTTATAAAAAATAAATAAATAGAGTTTGTCTTAAAACTGTGACAAAAAAGTTCCCTACTTCGTATTTGGAAGCTGTTACATCTTTACTACTTGAGCTAAAATAGTCAGCAGTGGGTAAACAACATTGTTGTGAAAACTAGACGAAGAAAACATCTTCCTATAAAGTTTTGCCTTAAATAAAGCGTTATCTAATCTGACTCATAGAGCACAGCTCAGCTGGATGTAGAAATCCTGCACTGCATCCTGTATGCTACTGAGCAGATGTGTATGGTTTCTATGCTGAGAAATCAAAGGAATCTTTTGTCATAAATCATTCAGTGCATATGGTTATTACTGCAGTACACATTGCCTGGGGACATGGACCTAAAATCCTCTATACTGACTTCACCACAGGGAATCGCACTGACAAATGAATTAAATTAATGTTTTTTTTCCCCAGTGGTAAACTAACTAAACTATTGGAGCAACTTGTTCAATTTGGGTCATAAACATCTGAAAAACTGGTCAAAAACTCTTTGTTAATCCCATTAATATGAAATTAATATGAAGGCCTTCTATCAAGATCCTAAAGTTTTAACTAAGTGAAGTGTTTGTTGTGTAAAACTGACTGGCTGAATTTCATTGTTTATTTCAAGATTGTAACTTAACAATGACTTAAGATTGTTGCTTATAAGTTTGCACGCATGATCCTTCTTGAATACCAATGAACTAAACTGGTAGAAATAAGTAATTATAAACTAGGGCTAGAATGCTCTAAGGGCTCATGAACTTTAGCTTTAAAAGCATTTTGATTTAAAATAACAAGAATAACTTTGGGATAAATAAAGTCCGGGGAAACAGGCCATACACTGTACGCTGTTTTCAAAGCAAGAAGAAGAAAGTGAAAGAAAAAAGGAAGGGCTGAAAAAGGGTCATGCTCTCTGCTAGCCCTAGGCTCAGATCAGACTGGGCCACACAGAGCAACAGACAGTGTAATAGAGACCAGCAAATTTGCTGAAACATGTGTGAGAGATCAAACAGAATACTAGGACTGCATTAGTAGAAAAAAAACTCTTTCTGTTTTAAATTTTAAGCCTTAACTTTTAGCGCTAGAACAGTAAAGATTGATAATCCAGAAACTTACTTACTTACTTAAGTCATAGGCAAGAAGCTCCTGATTGTCAAGTTCAAATCACACTAATAACACTCATAAATGTTTTACAAAATGGGCCTATATCTTAACAGATCATAACAGGGCAGTTTGTGTTCTCCTCCAAGCATTCTGAGCTGTACAGCTATATTGTGTTAGCTAACAGGTGGAATTAGCAAAGTACTGAGGAGAAAAAAAAAAATAATAAAACAGTAATTTTAAGCTTAAAATTGGTGTGGAAATTTAGCCCATGTCTTTCAAATTTGTGGTCTACTGTGTGTTTGTTTGCATGTCTTAGGAAGGTATTAAATTTGATCCCATCTTGAATTTTCTTTTTTTTGTTTTGTTCTGTTTTGCCAATTACCCAGAAAGTTAGCAACAAGCTAAAAATCTTAGTCATATATTACTGATACAGTGACTGTTAATTAAGGGCCAACAAGGATTCTGTCCACTTGAGCACTCAGTCCTAACATTAATTTAACAGTTTATTAGTTAATTAGTTGACCTATTTAGTATCTAATGTTAAAATATGGATTGAATTACAGGCAACTAATCACATGTTAGCATAAATTAGCAACTTGGAACATACCAGTGGCAAGTAATGTGTATAAAAATATATTTAATGGCACCTTAAAAATAAATAAATAAATAAATAAATAATAAAAACCCAAGCCCAATTTTGAAAAGGGCATAAATTCATCATGACTAAGATAGCCATAACTTGCTTCAGGTAGCACTGCTGCATAGTGGACTGTAATTATGATTTCACATGACCTTTCAAAAGAACAGGAGTATGAAGGACATTATTAAATTAAAAAAAGTTCCACATGAGATTTGCAAGATGTTTTTGTTGAACTTTAGTATTTGTTGAGTTCTGATAGTTTGGTGTCCTCCTCTGGTCAGTTCTGGAACTACATTATGGAGTGTTTGGCGAGCCAAGGACAGAGAGAGAGAGAGAGAGAGAGAGAGAGAGAGAGAGAGAGAGAGAGAGAATTATTTGCCCATCTGAATATGTGCACATAATGGTATGTATTTTTTGGTTGTACATAGCTTGATATTTATGTAAAACACATTTCCAAAGACCCTTGATACTGTAACCCACTAAAAGGTGGGCACACAGTTTTTTCACACACAGTCTGGGCACACATTTAAGGCTGCAAGGTACAAAGCATCCGCAAACGACTGATCAAAACCACAGTGCACTCCCACTACAAACATCTCCTCTTCAAACATCCTTTCAGTGTCAGCACTAATTACTGACCACATCAGAGCCATCAGAGCTGCATTTGAACAAACATGGATTGACAAGACAAGCCCACAGCCCTATTTTTTCTCTCATGTTTAATTATTCAAATCCCCTCAGAATTCACTTAATTACAACCATCTACCTTGGATGTCCACTCACTGTTCATTTTATTAGAAACCACTACTTAGTATTTCACTCTGGCCATGTTCCTGAAAATAATAAAATGTACTAATTTGTACATCTATTCACGGCACACTTTGGTAGAAACTACATTGAGAGGTCCTTCAATCAACACACAGAATCAAGAGCAGCTCTCTGATTTTTTGCTCTCTGAGTAAGTGCAGTTAGACTTCAATAAAAACAATTTCCACTGTCCACCCTCTGGCCACTTTGCTAAAAACACTAGAAACATCGCAGAAATGCTCACTTTGTGCTTCCACTCAGTGAGGTTCGATATTGATGCAGGACAATTAGCTCTGGAACACAGATCACTATGACTTTAACCAGCAGAGGGAGTTAGTCACATGATGGAGCTTCACCACGTCCTGAGCAACATTCAGCAGCTTCTAGTTCATTCATTCATTCATTCATTCATTCACCTGTACACAATTCATCCTGATCAAGGTCGCGCTGGTCCACCGAATCTTTGGATGCAAGGCAGGAACACACCTTGGACGAGACACCAGTTCATCACAGGGCCACGCCCACTCACCCAGTCACTCACACAGTCGTCCTCATGTCTGTCAGGGTGTTGTACTGGGTAGATTTCCTCTAAGGCCTAGTCCACACGTACATGGGAATTTTTAAAAACTGCGTTTTTCTCATTTGTTTTAAAAAATCATCCCATATACACAAGCACCGTTTTTAAAATATCTCCTTCAACATGTGAAAACATACTGTTGAGCGCTGTCAATAACATGCCCGACCAGCAGGCGGCGATATAACGTTAAGACATGTTGGCCAATCAGAAGCCTCATAAAGCCAGCAACCTTTGGCTTATTCTTGTATACACAACAACAGGCAAACATAGTTTAAGTGTGAACAAAAGGCCAAATACATATAAAAATCTACCCTTTAAAAAATACCAAAGTACATGTGGCCTAAATAATGGTGCAAATGTATCTCTTTTCCTAAACCTGACTTAAAAAGCCCATAGTGAAACACTAAGCTCAAAAGTGATTCAAACTGTTGAAAACTAACAACACATTAAACAGAAAGCCTGCATCCTACTATATCCACGACACCCCCACTATCATCATCATCATTTTCTTCTCCGCTTCTCCATTTCAGGGTCGCGGTGGACACCCCCACTAGTGTTTTCTATATTCAAATGTATCTGGAACATTTCAGATACACTTACTCTTAAAGCTGAACTCTCAATAATCTTTAAAATTTATGATGAAAACTCTTGAATTAATGCAATTAAATTAAGTGGCTGTGAGCTCTTAAAGTTCACACAGAGCCACAGTTTTTAAACAAGTATTACACACAGCGACCAAAACTGTCAATGATTTGTCTGTGGGTTTTAAAGGACAAAATGGACACGAAGATAGCTCTACAGACAAATCAGAGAAGTAGAAATTCTCCCAATAATATCACACAGCCTTTCACCTTGTAATAATCTGCACTGAAAAAGTGTATTCTTCATCATCAGCAGAATGTAATGATGCAGCAGTGTGAGAGAAACAGAGTACTCCTTGATATCGTCAACGTCTGAATTTTTTTCTTTGACCAACGCTCCCTCAGGACTTTGTTATGGAGGCGAGCCGGAGACTCTCAGCTCTGTGGAGGCTCATAACTTTCTCACACATTTCTTATACCCACTTTACAGCACAGTGACGAGTCTACACAGCCGTACCAATTTAAAACTAAATATTCATCATCCAACGCCAAGCTCCCACTCTCTTAACTACCTCCCAAGTGTGAGGCTGGTGATGAGAGACAGAGAGAAAAGAGATGTCACAGTTTGATTTATTTCTGGTAAATTAAAAATATGTTTTACAAAACAATATTTACTAAAATGTTCATTTATTATTTTTTACATTTTTCTACAACACACTGCATGAGATGAAGATTCCAATCAAGTCCTTGAATGAACCAGATTATGCTCTGTAGAGCGGGTCTCACGCGTGGGCAAACCCTGTAAAGATTGTCGACTTTCAAACTGGGAAGGCCTAATGATTTCAGTGAAAAGAAAAAAATTCACTGTTCCTTAGTTGTTTAATTTATTATTATTATTTTATTTAATCATGCCATTATAGAACAACTCCGCAAATGTTGTAGTAACTCTTTTACTTAACTTAAGGGCTTCAGGAGCAGAACTGAAGGCCTAACACATGACATGAACACACAGACCGATAGTGGAACCAATTATTTCCACTACTGGTTCCAGTATTATCAAAATTTTGATTGCATGCAACCAATCTTACTGGGAAAAGAAATAACACTTTTGGTTGTAGATCTTGTTGGTTAATTATTATTTAAATTAATTAAAATGTATTAATGTCCAAAAAATTTCCGAATGTCCGAAAATTCTCTCAAGCCAAGGTCTGGAACAAAATGTATAACTTGCTTTATAATTAGTGCCATGTCCTGTACATTAAAATAACCTTGTAGATATAGCGAAATTTTATGTAGTTAACAATTGAATGTCAAATCAAATTATGCTTTTAATTACATTTTAACATATTTTATCAAACTTTATAAATAATTATAAATAACAAATTCTATATATAAAATGTCATTTTCTCATTTCAAGTAAAATTTACAAATCAAACAATGTTTTTATTTTATTTATTTATTTATTTTTAATAAACGCATATGCATATACGTTCCATAACAGCAATCTGATTGGCTCTTATTACTGAAGGCGGGACTGTATCCGTTAACAGCAAGATGATTGGTTCTTTTGGGATTTTATCGGTAAATAGGATCCCTGTTTCGCATTATGAGAATTTCAACCGGTAATCGTTCCCTTCTTTTTAATGTTTCTGGTTTTGCCTCACACAACACTGTCGTCACAAAAGTGTCCCAAAAAAGCTTTTATCACGTCCCTTGGACTATTCTTTCTTGCGCCAGGGTAGCGTAAGTAAATAGGGTAGGATAGCGTCTAGGTCCGTATTAGTCCGCCTATTCGTGACCCCTGTTCTACATCATTAAAACCTAGTATAGGTCTGACCAGATTTCAGCGAGTTTTTAGAAGCAGTAGCTCAGTGTCAGGGTTCTTTACTGTCTCTGTAAAACTGGTACAGTGTAAAATACATATACAGTATGTTAAACTTTTGGAGTCTATTACGTTTTTATTGTTTTTAATATGTATTCCCTTTCCATCCCATCTTTGTACAAGATAATATGTGAGGCTATGAAGAGGGCTTGAGATAAATAAGATACTTATCAACTACCTCGTACTGTGTAGACTTTAAATGTAGTTTTGTGTTCCCTTCTACACACTGATACACATATTTGATTGATAAATGGAGGTCATGTTATATTAGGGTGACCAGACGTCCTCTTTTACTCGGACATGTCATCTTTTTTAGACTTAAAAAAATGTCCGGGCGGAATCTCACAAACGTCTGGGATTTTGTTTTTCTACAGTTTTCATAGAACTTCGAGAAGCTTTTCGTTCACAAACTAGTCCTGCCCTCCCCTACTCCGATTGGTTCGCTTGAGTGAGAAGGGGGGTTGGGTGAAGTAGCCTAAAATCTTCTGATTGGACGGTCTGACTGTAGAGCTACCGTTATTGGTCGATAACCTTCTCTGTAAACATTTAATTGGTCAGTCTGCACGTCAGTAGTCCTTGTTTACGTCAGGCAAAGCTCATGTACCTACCCTCATCTCGAGCAGCCCCCCGCCCTGGAAATGTGTTCGCTTTTTCACCATCTCAGATCTGGTCACCCTAGTTATATGCAGTAACAGATGCAAGAATTACAACCAGACAGATAAAATATGAATTGCTTTTGGAATGCTAACAATGAACTCTCATAGGGCCGCCAGCTGAAATAATGGTAGAGGTGATTTATTCTTTCTTTTTGACCATGTTTTAACATCTATGGCCTGGTCTGAAGACATGGCTGTATTAAAAAAGCAGGCAGAGCCAAAATAAGAACAAACTTTATATAAGTACATAAGCAAACTTTTGACTGGTGCAGTGTGTGAATAAAATCACAGCCGATTTATAAGACAGTTGGCAGGTGCCTGTTCCTCATCACTGATCTCTACTGCTGAATAATTTATCATTCCACATGGTCTACTTTTGTTCTGTCTATACCCCTCTAATCCATCCTTCTTTTTCTATTCCTTTATTTTTAGACATCTGCAGGGTGTGGGGTCAATTGATTGCTTTTCATCAATATTCCAGCTTGCTACTGGATCGTTCTGAAAAGAAGCAAGGAACTTGATACCTGTGTCCTGCTGCGGTGCCCATGAGTTTAGCTAAAACTTGAAACGAAGGCTGAATGTGGTTTAAAGAAATAGAGGGAACATTATTCAAATGAGGAGACCACTGTAGACCTCTGTATTGAATATGCATGACTCGCCCACTCTTACAAACTCCTGCAGCAGGAAATTCTTAATTTTTTAACATCTGTGTTCCGTTAGAGGAACTATCCTTTGATGAAGATTATGCTCTATACAGTGGGTCTCCCACAAGGGGGCAGCCATGTTTAAAGTAGGATTAGTACTCATTCTCATACATATCTAGGCCTGTAGGTGTCAGTAAAGTGGCTGTTTTTTAACATGAAGGAGAACCAAAGAAACAAATGATCATTTGTTCCTTTAAGAACCCGGTCACCCGGTGTTGTAAAATTTCAGAGTTTGCTCTTCCTGTATCCAGGATTCTACCCTGACTGACTCCTCACGCCCAGCACACATCCCCTCACCAGGGTGAGAGATTTAAAGCCCAAACACTGACACTGACCAGAGCAGAATCAGCTTTATCCCACAGGCAATTAGCCATCATAAATAATGACCCCTCCTACATCTTTCAACTGTGGTCTGTTACGTGTATCTGTGTTAGCAGTTTCCTATTCTACATTCCTTCTTAAAAGAAGGGTAATAAGAAGTTGCTTGCCAGCATTTTGGAATCGTCTTTGAGGATGTGATGGCCCTCAGCCATGAC
Source organism: Hoplias malabaricus (assembly GCF_029633855.1). Classification (NCBI taxonomy): domain Eukaryota; kingdom Metazoa; phylum Chordata; class Actinopteri; order Characiformes; family Erythrinidae; genus Hoplias; species Hoplias malabaricus. Next base: position 31,367,779 of record NC_089801.1, on the reverse strand, counting down.
AATATTAGTGATGCCAAGCACTGGTATTGACTGGTTCTGCTCATAAGAAAAACTCCAACCCATCCCAGATGTAATGGATGATACTCCATCATCACAGAGAACACAGTTCTGCTGCACCACATCTCAGTGCTGGGGGATTTATACCCCTCTAGACGATACTTGACTTTGAGCATGGTGACATTAAGTTGGTGCAGCTACTCTAGTTCTTTAATGCTTCACAGTGATCATAAGCCATGAGTTTACACCTGGACTTTGGCTTCTGAACTCTAAGCTGGTAACAATCCAGAAAATCTTTTGCCTCTTTTCTACTGCGTGGCACCTGCTCTTCTCAGCTCTACTCACTTGAAACTTCAAGCAAGCAGGAGCGTTAAAAAGTACACGATTCCAGGCACCAGGAAACAGATTTGCTATTTGAAAAGCAAACGACCTGTGTAGAGCCCGTCCATGTAGAAAAATTTTGCCTTCATCAAAGTCATATTAATGTCATTTCTGAACAATGTTCCTGGTCTTAAACTGGCCCCTGGACTGTGCTGCAGCCGGTTTACGAGGAGTGTTTATTTACTGAAACACTGAAGCTGAGGAGCTAAAGCATGTTTGTGTTAAATTCCCCAGCTTCTTTATAACAGATGTATGTATTTAAATGCCATCACTGCATAATAAATAATGCTCAGTAATTGCACAATGTGTGTATGTGTGTGTGAGTGTGTGTGTGTGTGTGAGCAGATGCTGATATTCCCTGTTTAATGACTTGTCTGCATTAACCAGATCAAACCAATTTTACAATGTGGAGGAATCTGACCTCTGATGAAGCTAATTAAGAACACAACAACTCTCTTTGTGTGTGTGTGTGTGTGTGTGTGTGTGTGTGTGTATAAGAAGTTTACTTTGAACAAGTAAACATCATTAGAGTGTAATGTTTGCCAGCATGTCACACTTGTTGTTAAATTATTTATTAACATTCTCTCTCTCTCTCTCTCTCTCTCTCAGTCTTTCACTCTTTTTTTAACCCTCTACCCCTCTTTAAGTCTCATTCTTTCTCTCCATCTCTGGCAATTTGTTTCACTTTTTTCTTTTTTCACTCTCTTTGACTTTACCCTCCATCACTCACTATCACTCACTATCTCAAACTCTCTTTTCTCGCACTTGTTGTTAAATTATTTATTAACATTCTCTCTCTCTCTCTCTCTCTCTTCTCTCTCTCTCTCTCTCTCTCTCTCTCTCTCTCTTTCTCTCTCTCTCTCTCTCTCTCTCTCTCTCTCTCTCTCATGCCTTGTCTCCTTGATTTCAATTACTCCATTGCCTCATGCGGTTAGAAAAAATATAAGACTGTTGGAACATTTCTAATGAAGCAAGTTGCTCTCAGACACTGTGTGACTAATTCTCAGCGTAATTGTAAACTGTTGGTGCTGGTAGATATGTGTGATTGAGTGTGTTCTCAGACACACACACACACACATGTATACACACAAACACACTCACACTAGTGCATTCCAAAACAGAACAATTACAGAACCAGGATCCAAATCCTCTGACCCACTTTCTCAGCTCAGATGCTGCAGTGCTCTCCAAACGCTTCCAGAACCATTTCTCAACTGCGCCACAACATTCGCTCAAATGGGTTTATAATACTGACCATAACAGACAGTATTTGGCCAAAAACCTCCACCCCCTATTTCTCCAGAGTGTGTCTGGTGTCCAGCGTAGCTAACCCCATACCAATTAGCACATTGACTGCAAACAATGTCCAGTCGATGTCCTGTTCTTCCAGCACTGCCTCGTTTACCTTTCCATCAAATAAGTCGCTATGGAAACACTGTATTCGGTGTCTGTCAACTTACACACCCACAAGTTTTGCACATCAGCCAGTTCACAAAGTTTGTTGACACTAATAAAATGCTACTATCACAGTTGTTGCTGAAGAGTGCATGTCATGGTATCTGCCCGAAATGTCTTTAGCACAGTGTTACTGGTTTTGTAACCTGGATCAGGTCCTTGCCGGGGCAACCATTCTCCGCTAGCAGAGCTATGCATACACTGTGTGATTAAGCAGTTTTTTAAGCCAGATTTTGTCAGCAATTACTAAACTGGTATTGGCTGAAATTCAGCTTCATCAGCCATTGTTTGACATGCAGTGAAAAGCACGAAAAGGGATGAGGATATCGCTTTATTCCTGCTCCATAGGTTGATATTATTGACTTATTTTTGCTGTTACAGGTTACGTAAGGTGTAACTGACTCAAAATTCATGAGACCGTTTAACTGTTAACTGTTTGAAAGTAAACATAGATCGAAAGTGCTACAAAAATAAACAGCTTGAGTTATAAATGAGTTTCTGTGGTAATTGAAACAGCGAATAAAAAAAAGACAAGTTAATCTTCAACCACAAACAAGCCACAGTCAGCTTTTCACTCAAACATACCATTCCACCTTAAACCATGTGAAGTGAATGAAGTCATGAAGACAAACATGAGGGTGAGTTTGTTTTTTTACTGTGAGAACAGTAGTTATCTAGAATCGTCCATCGTTGTCTGAGTTATTGATTGTACGAGTAGATTTCTGACATGTTCTCGTAGAGTGAAGGGTTTCACTGTGTGAATTACTGACCTCACAGTCCCTCAAACGGGCCGTAAAGTACATAATGAGGAACAAACAGAGCTGAACATGGACAAAACCATCTGCAGTGGAAGCGTAGTGTAATTTCATATGACTGAAAGTCTGCTTATCTGATCTTGCAACATTCCTCCTGAACTCAGGGGGGAGGCAGGGTTCACTGTAAAATATGGCACACCTCAGCAAAACTATAGGCCTCCTCAGCACTTCTGATACTTGGTTCCATGCTGCACTTAACCGAGAGCTTCCCAATAGACAGATATGCTCATATAGAGTTATGTTTCATGCTCAGTTTGTGATTGTCAACTCAAACGTACAGAATGAGATGTCATTTATGAATAAGATTTCTGAAATTGCTCAGTGTCTGCGCAGCATATGAGACCTTGGGCAAGATTCCCAAGTTTTACACTTTTAACATGATTAAAAATTGCTCCCACTGAATGAAATTTATGGAGCCCCTACAGAAAAATCATATTTAGAGACTCAAAGGAACATGTTGTATTTTTACCTTAAATTTACAGCTTCAAAATCATTGTAAAACCCAGTGAGCTGTAATAGGGAGAATTCCGCAAAGCAGAAACTGCACTATGTAACTTTAGGAAGAGGGTACGACACACCCTCCTGACTGATTTCCAGACAGCACCTTGTAACTGTAGGTAGAGCCCACAAGCAAAAATACCAAATCTTACCTAGTGTCCCTTTAAACTGCCAACTCAATTTAACAACACATTCTCTTAATTTAACATTTCAGCCCCTCAATTTAATAAACCATTCAATTAGTAGAGGAAAATATTTAAGTCTCTAAATATTATTATATTTTCTGTAGGAATTATTATAAAATGATGAAGGAACCAGGACTAAAATGCAACATTGTAAACGCCCCATAAAAGAACTCTAAAAGGTTCCACAGACACAGATAAGGGTTTTTGTACAGAAGCTCACACATTGTGCTGGGAGCTTTTTAGAGCATGTTCTATTCTAATTAGCACTGAGTCCACACACACACGCACGCTCACGCTCACGTGACAAAAGAAGCTGCGGCAAACACAAATCGTAGGTGGTTCCTGTTCTCAAAAAGATATAGCAGTGACTTTTTTAGACACAGGCACACACAAGCACCCCATTCACTGTCCACCACACACCTTACACAGCACAGGCTTTATATGACACACTCACAGATCAGCCACTGACAGGTGAAAAACACTGAGGTGAATAACACTGATAATCTCTTCACTCCCGTGTCAAAATCAATCAGCCTTTACTCTCATGGACTTGTCACTGATTCACTGATCGTATATATTCAGACCACTTTTGGTAGTAGCCACTGCAGGTCAGGAACACCCCATATGACCTGTCTATTTGATGTTCTGACCAAAATGCTATGACCTTCATTTTGCCATTTTTTGTAACTGCAAGTGCTACCTATTGTAAAGCAGGGTATAAACCCATAGAGCTATTTATTCTCATAACTACACACATGATGATTTTTAAAACAAGAGAATATGATTTCAAAAACACATTATAATGCCATGGAGCTGGACTTACAGACGCCATCCACTTGTAAAGGTTTAAACAGCTACTGGTGTGAAAGGGTGTAGTGACCTAAGAGGAGGACAGACCAGTGGTTCTCAAACTGTGGTACGCATACAACTGGTGGTACGTGAAGCAACAAGTGGTAGTGGTACGCCAGATGACCTCGAAAAAATGACTACTTAATTAAAGAATTAATTCATAACTAATAATCTGAAACATGTTTCACAGTTTCATAATTAAGCTTTAATAAAACCCTTTTGTGTTAAAAAAAGAATACAACATGGGCTATGAATAAACAGTAGCTCAGTCTGTAAGGGAAGGACTGAGCAGCGTTCCCCTGCTTCTTTATTTCCAGGGAGGGAACGCGATCTCCCAGTTTTTTGTGAAATCCATGTAAATAAAGCCCAGTTTCAGCTTCTTACAGAATGTATGTAAATGCTAGTGACAGATATGAGCAATTTGGACTATTACAAAAAGAGCGAAATTAAAGAGAAAACAAACCGAAACAAACCCAGCGAAATACTCTTAAGCCCAGAAGGACTAAATCTAGAGGCATAACAACAGAGTACACTTCACTGAAGTACATCAACGTGGCAGATTTTCACATCATTAGAATCCTTAAACACGGTTAAACACCACCACGCCCCCTTCTACTAATACAGCACCTGCTCCAAGCTCCGCGCTGTTTTCACATGTTAACCTAGTAAAGCACATGTTGAATTGACCTCTCTACATAAATATAAAAGTTTAATTTCAATTTAGACCTAGAAATGTGTATTCTCATTATTTTTAGTAATTATTATTATTTTAGAATAACTTGTGCAGTGCATGCAAATAACAAATATTCAAGCAAGACATTCATAGTATTCATAGATGGTACTTGAAGGTTTTGGTTTGATAATAGGACGTTTGAGGACCACTGGTGTAGACTATACAAAACTATATAGATGTCTTACTATATCTTAAGAACACAAGATTTATATAGAAATACATACACTTTTATCTATGCGCATACGTTCATTCATTATCTGAAGCCACTTTTTCAGTTCAGGTTCGCGGTGGGTCCGGAGCCAGGAACACACCCTGGAGGGGTTGCCAATCCTTCACAGGGCGACATACACACACAGGCACACATTCACACACACCTACGGACACTTTTGAGTCACTAATCCTCCTACCAATGTGTATTTATGGACCAAGGGAGGAGACTGGAGCACCTGGAGGAAACCCACGCTGAACACAACAAACTCCTCACAGACAGTCACCCACAACCTCCAGGTCTAGGTCCTTGGAACTGTGTGACTGTGACACTACGTGTGCCACCGTGCCACCCATTTAATCTATGTATTTGAGTTGTTATAAAGATTGTGATCAAAGTGCACTTTCACACACACACACTTTCACAAACACACACACACACACACAAAAATAAATTAAAATAAATAAATAAATAAAAAAAAACCTTCCACAGATGCTGTGCTGTCAGTAGAGGCGACATCTTTTGGAAATCACTGCCCTGAGTCATACATCTACAGTTTGTTTACTTTGTACGGTGTGTGTGTGTGTGTGTGTGTTAGAGAGAGAGAGAGTGAAAGTGTGCATTCTCATTTGCACATCTTGAAGCTGTGATTGCGTTTCATGTTTTTTTTTCCTACTTCAGAGTGAGTGTATCGATCTAAAGAAACTTCTCATAGAAGCTTGAGATGCAGATTTTGTCTCTCGAGCTGAGGCTATAAATTATTGAAAAAAAGAGAGAAAAATCAGGAACAAAAGTTCTGCCCCAAGAAGTTTAAAGGGAGGTTTGAGGTGATATTATGTGAAGAGGTTAATATTTTTCCATTGAAATATCAATAGATGAGGGTTTATCAACAACAGCATGTTCATGTGCAGCTCAGTTACTGTACAGAGACTTTAAAAGAGTATTTGAGCATATTGTTCATTGTCTGTTTGCAATAACTTAAAATATTAAACTGTGTTACTTCCTAAGAAGAAAATTGTGCAATGAAGGGATGCCCCAGTCATTCATCAGCTCTTACATCAGACTAGAGTCAGGTCAGGACAAAGGTTTTTAAGCTTAAAGGAATTTAGAGATTAATTTGATCAGAATACAGCAGTACGTTTGGACAGACCCTTATCAGGATGCAGTCAGGTTGAACATATTTATGTTGTATTACAAACAGGAACAGAGGTTTACTGATCTACAGCTGGTTTAGCGGGTCTTGATGAATTGCTAAAGACATTAGACATTGGGAACTAATTTTACTGACACACATTAGTGTGACCAACTACCGGCAAGTGTTTTTGGCCTGCTGTCAGGTTTGGACTGAATTTATTCTTTCAGTAATTTTCCACAAGCACTTCACCCTGTCCTCAGTGGGCCTGGAGCCTAGCACGGGGCATCACAAGAATTTGTGAATGCTGAATTTTGTTGAGGCGGTTGAATGGGAATATTTTGGCAGAATTTGGGAGTTGGTAAACTTGGTATACCACAGAATTTGGAGCCCGCTCTATAATATCTTGTTTGACATGGGCAGAATATTCTTTGGACTATATGCTGCTTCCAAATTCAATGCTTATATTCAAATAAACTGCAATGTTATAGGCAAATAATAACTACCTGCTGCGCCACCATGCCGCCCAGTAACATTACAGAAGAAGGTAAAAACCTTAACTTTGAATAAGAGTCAGTATAAAAAAGATTTTATTCCAAACTAAATTTGGAGCATTCTATTGGTCCCTTCATCATTAAATCTTCACACAATGTGAAGGAAAGAAGTTGTGTTAAAATGGTGTAGTAAACTAAATATCCCCCAAAATGGAGATACGTGGTTTTAATCGAACAGTGATGATATAGTAATGATTCTTGGGGTTAGAACAGTGTATCCTACTATTACCACAAAACTGCGGAAACCAGGTGTCAACAAGCACATCTGTTGTCCATTTTACCAGTGCCCAGTTTCATTTATCCCTGTTGCAGTGTAGTTTCTTTTTTTCCAGCTACACGTAGAGTTAGGTGTTAAATAAGTAGGCACTGGAATTCTGGATTAAGCTGCAAGACTAAATATAATCATTCACAATGAAGTGACATAAACAGCTTAGATACAGTTAGAGAAGATGGAAAACACTTTCAAATGAAGGCTGTTGTTGTGCAGGATCCTAAATAAACTTCCACCACAGAACTGCCTTGTTCTTCCTTCGAACACAGAAATGATGGAACCCACTGCAACTCAGAAACACTGCACTCAGCCTCTCCACTGACTCATTGCCATGTGTTTGGGAGTTAAGAGGTTTGGGCTGTGGATAAATCTCTAACTGTCTCTTCCTGTTTTTCTCGGAGAGACATGAAGTCATTATATGTATGTGTGTGTGTGTATATGTGTGTGTGCGCGTGCTTGGATGTCTTGTATTACTATGCTTATGGGCTCAAAAAAAAACCCAGAATAGCTATTAGGCAAAATGTGTGTGTGTGTATGTAATTTTATATATATTATTATATTCTTATTTATACATTAGACAAAGTGTGTGTACCTCTGTATAAATCAGGAAGATGCTTTGATTAACAACCTTGATAAATGACTCTTAGGGGAAAAAGATTAAGCATTACCAGTTTGCATTTGTTTGTGTATTTGAGAAAGAGGTTGGTTTGTGTGTGTGTGTGTGTGTGTGTGGTGTGTGTGTGTGTTTACTTGCTTGCATGTACAATCTTGTATTACTCTGCTCATGGGATCAAGAATAACAAAGCAAGCATTAGCTAGTTAAGTGTGTACATGTTTGCACATCTGAGGATGATGCAGGTATGTGCAGGCTTGGATGTATGTCCTTGTTTAACTATACTTATGGGGACAAAAATCAACATTACATATGTATTAGTTTGTGTGTTGGAGGAAGAGGTGTGTTTGTGTGTGTGTGACTGTGTCTTCGGGTGGGGTGGGGGCATATGACATCGCAACAATAAGAGCATTTCTTGGCATCACACTCACACACTCACAGCCATGACAACTGTGAACAATCCCAGCTCTCCAGCAGCGGATGTATTTCACACTTTGTGAGATGCCAAAAACTTTTTTTTTAATTTAGTGCTAAATTAAGATTCCGGAGACTACACGTCCTACTTGGATTCTGTGCCCAAACATCTAGCTTCAGCCATAGAAATATGTTCTAGTGTTCTAGATATTCCTGCCTTGCGCCCAATGATTCCAGGTAGGCTCCCGACCCACTGCGACCCTGAACCGGATGAGCGGTTACAGACGAATGAATGAATGTTCTGGATAGAGACCCCACTTTTAGTCCAAACCTCCCCACCTAAGTGAACAACTGCAGCTTTTGATGGCATTGGATAGCACAGAAGTCTCTGAGGAAAACACTATCTGCAAATTCTGTTACATCACTTCCTGACATTGCACTGAGTGGTGATGGAGGGCCATTCTCCTCACCCAAAGAGACCAAAGATAATTTTGTTCTTTAAACTTATGACCTACTTGTTTCTACACTCATTGTCCACTCTGTTAGACACATAACCTCACTGGTTCACCTTGTAGATGTAAAGTCAGAGACAGTAGCTCATCTGTTGCTGCACAGTTTGCGTTGGTCGTCCTCTAGTGAACACAGGACGCTGTCAGCTGGATAATTTTGGTTGGTGGTCTATTCTCAGTCCAGCAGTGACACTGATTTGTTCAAAAACTTCAGCATCACTGCTGTGTCTGATCCACTCATACTAGCCTGACACACACTAACACACCACTACAACTTCAGTGTCACTGCAGCACTGAGGATGATCCACCACCCAAATCATACCTGCTCTGTGGTGGTCCTGTTGGGGTCCTGACCATTGAAGAACAAGGTGAAAGTGGGTAAACAAAGTATGCAGAGCAGCAGATGGACTACAGTCTGTTACTGTAGAACTTCAAAGTGCAATGAACAGTGAGTGTAAAAAAAGGAGGTAGGTTAATGTATTAGGGCACTTTTTTGAGCATTCCCACTGGTCCATTAATCAATAAATTTCACATGATGTGAAAAAGAACAGCTGGTATTTATATATAAATGAAAAATTATAAATAATATATAGCCATGATTTGAATTGAACAAGAGATGATTATTCCTTTAAGGGAATTCTAGTAATTCCCTACTCAGTATTCAACTCAATTTTTCACAGGGAACAGAGGTCAACATAAAAATCAGGGTCTTGTCCTCTTTGTCCCCCCAGGAACTCAGCTCTGTGGCAGATTATAAACAGAGAAGCATGTGATCAGTGAGTGGAGAGTGGGAGAAAGAGAGAGAGAGAGAGAGAGTAATTCAGTTCTCTAATAATCTGCTTCTCACAATGTGCCTGTGTGTGTGTATGTGTATCTGCACTAACAGAGTCTCCCTAATAACCCACCAGAGACCAAATGACCACCAGATCCTCATTAATGAGCAGAAAACAATTAGCATCCTGTAACAAAAACAAACATAAACACTGAAACACAAACAAACACCCCCACAAATCACATACACACACTGCAGTCAGTGATGTCATAAGACAAAGCAACACACTTGGAGGAGGACACTAATGGCCAGTGCATCTAAGCCTCATCTCACTCACATTGATCCGTCTCTTCTAACAAAAACACTCAGGTCAGTGGTCACCAACAAGCTCCTGAACTCCCTCTAGTCTTGTAAAAGTTTAGTTTGGACCCCTACTGGTCACACCTGCTACAACTAATCACTGTTTTTTCAGATGGCTGTTAACAGCTGGAGCTCAGCCCAACAGGAAGGATGTTCAGGAATACCAGGTTGCCAGGTTGCTTCTACATTTTCCAGGGAAACTGAGTCCAAAACCCACAAAAAAAGGATGCAATCCATATTCGCATTTTGTCATCACAGCAAAATCCACTGAGCGAAAGTGTGACTGGGCCTGGATGTGTTGAGATGTAGAACTAAAGGAAGTGGTCTGTAAATGCTAGCATGAGAGTGCTAGTTAAAACACTGAGAGTGACCATAAAGAAGACATTTGACTGACAGCTGAAGGGAAGGTTTTCTGCTGGAGGCAGAGGAGAAATTGGGTGTTGGGAGAAAGGACAGGGTAGTTAACATTCCACAGTCAGAGTTATAGTCGGATAATGCTAGAGTGTATACACCGGCGGAAAAGAAACAGGAACACTCAGCAGGATGCTGCTAAGTTTGGGAAGAACTGCAGAGAAGTTACCAAAAAAAAAGGACCTGATCAGAGATGACCTGATCTTATAGAATCAGATCAATAAAACTCAATCATAACTTTGAATATGAGTCTATTTCTTTATTTATGTTGATGTGTTTATGAAGGGGTCGCAACATGCATTTTGTCACTGTAGATATATATTAAACATTACAGGAGAATGCAAGAACCTGTGTTTATGTGAGAGCACAAGTATAAAGTTGAATGAAACAGAACAGAAACAAAAAAATATGTTGAAAATAAAATCAGAGAAGAAAGAGAACTGGACATAAATGGCTAAAATCCAGAGCTTCTGCTCCACACTCCTGGGGCTTGAGCCGAACTGATCTGTGGTTCATTCTCGTTTAAAGCAACAGGTGCTGAAACCAGCCGTTCTGAACAGGACTGTTTAGGCAGTGGAAAAAACACTGCTGTAGTGTCTGATACTTTGTGGTAATTTGAACGAAACAAGTCACAGCCGTTTTTCATTTCCAGAACTTTGTTCACTTGTGGAAAAGGTGTATTTTATGTCCCTTTAATGTTAAATAGCAAAAAGGTATTACATTTATTTGTTTTCTTTATGAAATTGTAAGTGTACAGAACTAATAATGTGATCTGGTTTGTGTTTAATTAGAAATATAAAACACACCTTAACTCTGCAATGCATGATTCTAGTAAATGATTCAGTGAATCATAGCTCAAACTGACTCATCATCAACAAGTAATGGCTGTTAGATTCAGAACAATTTTTACATGTATCAGAAAAATTGGAGAACCTATTTATACAGATACAGTACACAAGACATTCCTTTTATTATCACATTTGAAAGAGCTGAAGGTTTTGGGGAGAAGATGAGCACTCTTTTAAATATTATTATAAATGATGTATATTGAAAATAATACTCTGTCTGATGGAACTGAACTGCAATCCTTAGGCCAACTGTTGTGGTGCATTTTTCAACCCTTAGGTGTGGTGTAGAAACTCCCACAAGCTCCAAAACATAACATTCCAGCAAGCAATTCCTGTTATGATTGTATTCCGTGGAAAATTAAGGATCAGTGGATGTACAAATGTTTGTCATATCTGAGTGAATCAGGCATGATATTATAGACATAAATAACACACAGTTTTTGTTTATGAAGTGGTTCTTCAGATTGATGAAAATAGTGTTAATATGGTTCTGTGTAGCACCAAAAAGGGTTTAATATTTTTACATAGACCAGCTTGTTACAACAGAAGATCCTTTTTAATTGCTATATAGAACCATAAGAATCTGAAGAACCATATCACCATGCAGCTGGTTCTAAGCAGAGCAGTCAACTGAAGAACCGTCTGTTATAAGAGTGTAGTAGCATCAAGGTCAAGGTTTAAATGCGCTGCTCAGCTCCAGTGTGACAGTGTGAAATTCACTGCAGAAAATGATATCCTCAGTAAAACAAGCTCAAATCTACTCAATAAGTCTATAATGTTTTGTTCTTTGACTTTGCTTTTTCCAGAAAATAATACTTGACTCTTGTAAAATTCTAACAACAATGTCAGAATGTGAAATATTAGGAAAATGTATTTGATTTAAAATATTTCCAAGATTATTTATTTATTTATTTATTTTTTGCAGTGCATTCTCAGGGACTCACAATTCCAGAGATTCTACAATTCCATAATTCTAAACCCTCATGACCCCCTCTATCCTGTTCTATCCCAGTAATCCCTCTCCTCTCCAGGCCCACTTCCTTCCCGCCAGCTGCCGGCTCCCTCTCTATACCGCCCTGAGCTATTAATAGAGTAACAATGAACTCTGAAAACCGGGCAAGGAATCTCACAGAAGTAGTTATGCCCCACAATTCTGAAGTTTCCAAAGCAAAACAAAGTTGAAAAGGCGGGAATGACGCAGCACAGGGACACACTTTTGGGTCACTACAAAAACAGGACAAATGATACAGGACAAAATAAGGGAATTCACACAGACACCAGAGACTGACAGTTTCCACAGTCATCAGACTGACAGGGAAATATGTCTAACGTTAAAAATGAAAAATATGCTTTTCAATATTTCCAGTGATCGGGGTAAAAAGTAAAAAAAAACTACAATTAAAGTCACAAGAGGAAACGTTGATGACATTGGTGCCCTATAGATTGCTTTATGTCAATGACACTTGCACATGTTCAAACACACACACATTTGTCAGCACAGCTATTTAAATGAAGGGTTGATATTTACAGTAATAACCATAAACAAGAAAAGAGGACACACTGATAGCACCAGATATAAGATTTAAGACTGACAGGTAGAAGGTGAAACACAGCTTTATCTACAGTTTTGTAGCCTGAGATCTAATCAAGTTCACATTTATAAATTCTGATGACCATCTTTTAGAGTTTTTGGGGAGTTAATGATTATTAGATATAACTGGAATTTTAATGTATAGGAAATATTTGTTAATTGAAGTAAATATATCTAGGATGGAAATTTAATGGGCAGAATGTTTCACGTGCTCGTGAATGTGTGTGTATATATACATACACACACACACACACACACACACACCGGAGGAATTGCTCCCAAATCCTATGAATGAAAATTCAAATGGCCCCTTGTAAGTAGAGGATGATAATTCCACTTTGGATCTGTTGTAGATGTTCATAGAGTCATAAACTCTCTCAACAGTCTGAATGAAGTCATTAGAAAACTACAGTACTTTCCCGAACACGCTGCCTCACTTTCTTAGAGCGAGAGAAAGAGAGAGAGAGAGAGAGAGAGGGAGAGAGAGAGAGAGAGAGAGAGAGAAAGAGAAAGAAATAGACACCCAGATTTGGTGTGGGGGGGTTTCTTTACCTTTTGTGTCTTACTTTGTTTGTACAAGCCAACAGTCCAAATGCCAGAATATCTCTCTCTCTCTCTCTCTCTCTCACACACACACACACACACACACACACACACACACACACACACACACACACACACACACCAGCAACAACGAAAAAGTGAAAAACATCCTCTTACCTCTAGGAACTCCTACAGGAATGTGCAGAACAGAAGAAATGTAAAGCCATTCTCAAAAACAGCACGTAAGTCCAGTCAAAGCAATGTCCAGTCTGTCTCTGTCTCTCTCTCTCTCTCTCTCTCTCTCTCTTATATCACTCACTTTCCATCTCTCTTTCTCTTTATGCAATGAGAGCAGCAAAGCCTGAAGTGTGTGTGAAAGAAAGTGAAAGGGGAGAAAGAGAGAGAGAGGTAGAGCATGTGTGTGTGTGTGTGTGTGTGTGTGTGTGTGCGCGCGCTCTGGCGGGTGCTTTCACTGCAAGCCGAGAGCAGATCCTCCTCCCCTTTTCCCAATATCTAAAGCCATGAATACACGTAGAGTAAGAGAGAGAGAGAGAGCGAGAGAGACAGAGAGAGGTGTCTGTGTGTGAAAACTTCTTTCCTAATTTTACACATTTCTTTCACCTTCCATGGAATGAGAAAAAGAGAGAAAAACCTGTCAGCGCTCTCAGAAAGAAATCACCCCAAATTGACTTTCTCAGAAACACACACACACACACACACAGAGAGAGAGAGAGAGAGAGAGAGAGAGAGAGAGAGAGAGAGAGAGAGTTAGAGAGGTAGAGAGAAAGAGAATGAAAGAAAGTAAGAAGGAAAGAAAGAATAGACAGATAGAAAGTAGAAATTGTGTGCAGTAAAATATCCCGAAACACAAACTGTCATTTGATCAGGGGTACCTAAACTTTTGCACACAACTGTTGACGATTTGCTGAGTCTTATGACTTCATGTCTCATTTACCACAAACTTGGAGTAAACTTGGACTAACCTCTCTCTCTCTCTCACACACACACACACACACACACATACACACACACACACACACACACACACACACACACACACACACACACACACACACCTCCATGCATTATGCGGGGGAATGCCGTTGTTCTTGGATACCCCCAGGGCACAGAAGGAGGTGGGCCCAGAGCCCACAGAGTGGAATTCCAGACCAAGAATAGACCAATCAGAGCGCAGAGGCTGTGGACCTATCAGAGTGCAAACAAAGCAGTAAGACCGTAGAGCCAAACACAGTGAGAAAGGCTCGAAAGAACTGTGATCCCACTCACAACTATCACCCAACCAGCCCAATACAGCTTCAGTTACAGCCTGTTTACTCTCAGTGCAGTGTAGTCAGTCACTAACTCCCCCACCCCCCAGTTCACCCACCCCCACCCTTTTAGTTCCCACTACACAACTCAGGTATTATGTACATTATTTACATTGTAAATCATTTATTTACAAGTCCCCTCAATGCAAGTGAAACTTGGTGTATACACACACACGCACACAGTCCCATTCTATCACCAGCAAGGATACAACAAGAAAGAAGGGAGGGGGAGGAGACAGAGGGAATGTGAAAGAGAGAGAGAGAGAGAGAGAGAGAGAGAGAGAGAGAGAGAGAGAGAGAGAGAGAGAGGGCGCTAGCTGCAGGTGTGTATACCAGAGTTTAGAGTTTCAAAGACTTAGAGGAAAGAAGAGAAGACTCTATTCTCTCTAAGGACACCACCAGTCCACCCCATCTTTCTGTTAGCCCTACCCTTCAATCTCTGGTCATTCATGCTTTCACTCTACATGAGGTTTAACTGAAAGCATTAGAAAAATCATGGCATAATAATATTAAGAATAAGAAAAGAAGGCTTTAATTGGTTAATAAAAACTGTGTTACACCAATTATTTAAACAAGTGTGTGTGTCTCTAAGAGAGAATTACGCATTAGAAAATATATATTCCCACTTTACAATGTTGTAGAAAACCTTCCCAGAAGTGTGGCAGTTGTTATAGCTGCAAAAAGGGAACCAACTCCACCTTAATGCCTTTGGATTTAGAATGGGATGCCATAAAAGCTCCTGTAGGTGTAACGGGTAGGTGTGCCAATACTTTTGTCCATAAGTGTATATATAGATAGAGTGGGAGAAAGAGAGACAAAGACAGGGTGAGAGTTTCTGTCTGTCTTTGGGTGTATATTGTTTCACTGCAGAAACAGAGGTATTCCAACAGACGGAAGTTCAGGGGTCAGCAGCCTCTGACCGTCTGGGAAAAAATGAAGCTCGACCAGTTCTGCAGGGACAAAGAGAATGGATGCAGGGCACCGTCAGATGTGTGTGTGCATGTTTCAGTGGTCACTATGTTGTTTTCCCTGTGTAAAACAAGGGGTTATGACCCCTACTCTCAACTGCTGAACTTCGAAATGTTCTTACAATGGAAAAATCCATTAGATTTACAGAGCAAACCCATCCTGCAATCTGATGAATAAACATGAGCTTCATGCATAATAATGTCATGCGGCTTCGTTCGTATAGAAGCCATAGAAGCCCACTCATCACAGATTTAATGCACTTGCAAGCAGAACAGAATTATTGCCTACATAATTCTGCAGGAAGATGTAGGTTCTGCTCTGAAGCATCAGGTCCACTCCCTTGCTTTCCACAGAACATCCCAAATACTTCCAAACTTACTGCACTTTATGTCTTTCCAGCTAAAAAAAAAAATATATATATATATATATATATATATATATATATATATATATATATATATATATATATATAAATAAATAAATAAATTTTTGTAACTATGTCAGCTTCATAAGTCTATATCAGTTTTGTATGTCACATGTAAATAGGTCTACAGTTTACTGGTGCTTTTCCACTGCATGGTCCCTACTCGACTCAGTCGGGCTTTACTCTGCATTTTGGATCCAAGTGAGCAGAATTGGAACTAAACGTGATGTGTAAACCTTCTGGAGCATTGATTAACCAAAGAGGTGTCAAAAAATTTTTTTTATTTGACTCACAATGGTAACTCGTAAAATTATGCCATGGTCTTTTGAAGAGTTTCAAATACTCCTTGGATCTTTGGCCAGTGAAAGATTTCCAACGAGAGTTGGATGGTGCATCAAGGAACAAATGAATCTATTGATCTGTCTGAACTGGTGGCAAGCCATGTTCAGTCCCAGAAAACAACAACAACATGCAAATACATGATGAAGTTTAACATTACTGCCACCATTGTGGTTTCCAAATTCTGCAGGTCCCATACGGTCACTGGCTACATTTAAGAGGGAGCTGTGCCAATGGAAAAGGCACCAAGGACCAGGTCCCAAAAAGCATGTAAAGCCAAATCGAGCAGGTACCGTGCAGTGGAAAAGCAACATATGTCAGCTGTATACAGTCTATGTCAGCTGTCTGTAGCACTTTTAGTAACATACTTGGTAACCCAGAAGGTTTACCCTGAGGCGCAAACACAACATTTGTCCCAGACTTTAGGCTAACTTTATCCTGGTAGTGCCCCAGTAGTAATTCCAGTTGAAGTCTGAGAGAGTGCTGGTGTGAACAGAGCCACTAATGTCCTGGAGTTTTCCTGCATGTGCTAAACAGGAGATTTGGTGTTCTACACGTACTGCACGTACTGCCCAATCCTAAAGCATGCAGAACATTTCCTGCTGTGAAAATATGACTGACACCAAAAATTTCCAGCTGTGTGAGCTGCACTGTATGAAAGGACTACTCTGCAGAACTTCTGAACCGGATTCTTCTGAGTTTCTCTTGAGTTTCTCCAGAGTCATATGTGAAAGTGGCCTATGTCCGCTGTATGCAGGTCTATGTCATGATCAGTTTTTGAACACAATCATATGTAGGCAACCCTTTGCTGTCAGTTATATGTGGGATATGAGGGTAATCCATAAGAGGAAAGGACGCAGACTCTCTGATCCAGCAGGTGGATTAGTTTACACCCACCCAGACAGCTGTCTCAATGGGGAAAGATCAGGAGAAACATAAACCTGCATGAGTCCCTATGGACGCAAAGGCACGTCTACTTACATTCAACTTACTTATCTACTCCTAAAAATAAAGGTGATGAAAAGTGTACTTTGGAGCAAAGCCTTAGAAGAATCATCCCTGGTTCTCCAAAGGGCAGTTCTCCTTTATTGTAAATGTGATGGGTGTGAGGAACCTCCAAATTAAGGTCCCATAAAACCAAATGTCCAGGTCAAGTCAGTGAGGCAATTTATACTTAAACTTCAATAACTGTTGGTCCATCTAAACTAAACAAGTGTGGAGTTTTTCAACTGTCTCCTGTAAGTGTGGACTGTGTCATATTACCGTTATAAATCCCAGAACAGATTTACACTACATCAGATGGATCATTGGTATTGCACATCCATTTCACCAGTGGATAAAATGGGGAGGATTTAGCGTTAGAGACCCACCAACATTCCATTTCAAAATGTCCTCATAGTATAAGTGCTTTGAAAATGTTCAAAACACTTGACTTCAGACATTCAACAACTAAAACTTTCTTCCTGAACACCCTACAAATGCTACACATATGGCCAGGGATGAGGAGGCTGGAAACCACTCAAGAGTGTGATGAGTCTCTGTAGAGCTAGACAGCAATACACACAAAATACAGTTCAGCCTTTGTAGATGTAAATATGGGTTCTTTTAAAACTTCCATTTATTCTATTTTTCTTATGTTGCTTTACCTCTATAATGTTGTACTGATATTGATTTTGTTATAGTTCTATCTTATCATCTTAATCTTTTAAATGTGATTTACAAATAAACTAATCTGGATTGCATTCTGAAGCCTTTAATGTGAAAATCAACCTTAGCCATTAACCTTGACCATAACCATAAACTCAAACATAACCTTGCCCTCAGTCCTTACCCTAACTAATCCAAGCCTATGTCAGCCCCAGAAGCTTAGAAGCATCAAGACTATCTCCTTTGTAACATTCACCCACAACAGATTACAGCACTGTTTCTGTCTGAGCTTTCTTCAGGATCATAACAGAGTCTTTGAGTGGATTTAAAGTGCCACCAGTGGACGGGAGCTCATTTTAGTGATTATAAAATAACTGCAAACCATAACAATAGTCTGTAGAAATGTGATGCACAAATGTTTGCAGATCTGCACCGCACTGTTCAAAACTTCTAGCAGAGCAGGGTCAATATATGACAGCCATATTTGCATGGTAAATGCAGGACCTTCACTATCTAGACTAGCCACTAGCGCTCTATCAATCTGCATCCTGGGCAGGTGGAACGAGAGAATGGGGGATTGATTGAACTTCCTCTTTACCAGCCCTTTTGAATACACACCCCCTATCAAACAGCGGACACATCAAAGACACTTCCTGTTTTTAAAATGCTAAAATAATCAGATGAATATAAAACACGTTTTAAAATTATGATAGAGGCACGCTAGATGCATGTCTGCGAATGTAAAAACTGTGAAATGTTAAGTATTAATATAAGGGTTCTTTCTAAAAGCTCTTTCTCTTTTCAGTTCCCACAGTCGAAGAAGAGGATGGGTTTGGTAAAAATATTAGGTGAATAAATACGTTTTAAAGTGTTTCTGTGTAATGTAGCATAATAGTAATTCAATTTTTTTTGTCATTTTATGGTAGCTGTCATAATATGACCATCTTCATTTAATTCAACAAAAAAAAAACCTAAAAAATTAATTAGGAAATGGAAAATGAGAATAATTTATTCATCACTGCATTCATTATAAGTTCCATCAAGGAAAAGGCACTGCAAAAGCATGTGAACCAATTTGTTTATTTCTTGGGAGTAATATCGTATCCAAACGTACATGTGAGTTTTGGTTTAGAAGATTTAAAATAATTTACAATGGCAAACAGAAGCATTCATTCCTTCACTGTCTGTAACAGCTTATCCAGTTCAGGGTCGCGGTGGGTCCGGAATCACTGGGCACAAGGCAGGAACACACCCTTGAGGGAGCACCAGTTTTTCCAAACACCACAGGCCCAAATATTTTTGGACACCTGCTCATCCAACACTTATTTTTTGGTTAAGGGTAACATTAGCTGGTCCTTTGCTAAAGTAAACATTTAGTTTAGTTTTCTCATTTGTCTAGATTTTCCTAAATTTCTGTGAGATTCTGCACTCATGATATCATTGGTACAGGCAGGTACTTGTGTTGGATGATTAATTCTGGAAAACAAACAACACTTCAGCTCATCCCATAGGTATTGAAATGTGCTAAATCACTCCAGCAATCGCAGCTGCACTGCTTCACATCCCAGTGATGATGGGCTTATTTACCACTAGCCAACAGATAGAACTGAGACAGCTTTTCTAGTGTTTTAACAAAATGGATGTCTATGTCCACAATGAGTACAGCTTAAAAATGTTATGAGTCACATAGACCAGATCTTCTTTTGGTGTATTTTGGTAGAAATAGGACCACTTAGCTTTTAGAGTTAGGTTGTGTTTTGAACATATGGAATTGCATACGGCTATTGTTCACTCGTGAATATAAAAGGTACTACAAAACATTTCTGAGCGATGCCATAGAAAAGCCCTTTTGTAGCACCTTTAATTTTAAGACTTGAGCCAGTGTTTATTAAAAAATAAATAAATAAATAAAAATAAACACATATATATATATATATATTAAAAGGCTTTGCTGTGGTAGTCTATATACTACAGAGTAAAGCACTGAAGCTGTATTATTTGCAATGTAAAAATATTCATATCATGCCATTGATTGAATGGTGCCAGCCCTTAATGAACGCAAGTTTCTACAAGGTGACAGATCACAGTGGAAAAGTGCTTTCATGTGGCAGGTTGGAGGATTTTCCGCAGTTTTCAGAAGCAGTGATTTACTGAAATTACAACCCCCTGTGAGTGAATGATGCTGACTGTAGTGCAGAGGACAGCCGTGTTCAGAATGAGCCCTGTGTAATCTGTAAACTGAGATAGACACAGTTGAGGAACAACTGGCAAAGTGAGGACCTTTCATATTTTGAAGATAAAGAGTCTCTAAATACCCCAGAAACCATGCACTCTCTCTAAACCCTCTAAACAGAAACTAAACCTTCCATAAACATTCTACACTGGCTACAATGATTACTTTATTCCCCTCCATCTAACTGTCCATATCCACTATACCGCCTAAGTCCTCTCCATATACCCTATATACCTTATACCACTCACTGACCATTATATGCCTAAACCCTGTAATACATCCCCAAACCCATGACTATACCAACAAAACCCTATAGAATAGCTCCAAATCCTGCTCTATTATACCCAAACCATTTCATATACTCTCTAATCCCTCTACTTCATCTCTAACATTAAACCTTCATTAAAGCCCAAACCCTTCCATGTATTCTCGAAACTTTCTAATATACCCCACCGCTTAACCCTCTGTTTACTACTTAAACCCTCCACTATACCCTTTAAAGCTCTACCCCTAACCTTCCCACTATACCATTATACATATAATTTTGCCCCTAAAACACTCAGTATACCCATAAATCCTCCCTGAATGCCCCATATCTTTGAGTATACCCTTAACACCAAAATATATCCCATAAACACCATAGCATTCTCCTAAAACACTCCACTACACACTATTAAAACCTCCAGTATCGCCCAAGCCCTATATACCACTCTAAAAGCCTCCATTACGCCTATTAAATACCGCACCATACTTCTATGTGCACCGCCTTCTAAACCCTATATATACTCTTCACAAACCCTCTAAAGATTGTGCTATACTTCATGAAAGTGTAATTATACCGTAAACATATTCTGCAGCACATTCTCTCTAAAACATCCACTATAACTAGCCAAAAGTTACACTCAAGAAGTAAGAAGATAGGGAGAAGGACATAGGAATAAGTTTCTTCTGTGGGCTTCAACATGAGGGTAATAAGGTCCGAGTGAAAATATAACAACAGAGTACAAACTTAGTCCTTCTCTTAGTGTGTATATCACAGATCCTCAGAGAATGCCTTCATTCACCCTCTCTCTCTCTCTCTCTCTCTCTCTCTCTCTCTCTCTCTCTCTCTCTCTCTCTCTGAGAGAAGGAAGGAATTATAGAGGGCAGAATTGTTTTAAAGCTCAATTTAATTAGACACACGTACATACAACCACACACAAACGTCTGCTGGAGCTCGGTTTCATCATCACAAAAAAATAACTCCCAAAACACTCTTCATAGTCAGCACTGTGTATCCTCCGGGCGAGAGAGACAGACAGACAGAGTGAGAGAGAGAGAGAGAGAGAGAGAGAGAGAGAGAGAGAGAGAGAGAGAGAGAGACATAAAATGGGGAAAGGGGAGAGGGGAGGGGGACATAAAGAGTGGGAGCAGAGTGAGAGAAAGAGAGAGATGGAAAGAAAGTGGTAAGACAGGACAGAGCATAGTGGAATGAACAGAATGAGACAGAGAAAGAGACGGGGAAAGGAGAGATAGACAGGTACATAAAGAGGAAGAGAGATGACAGAGTGAGGGAGAAGTGAACATAGGAAAATAGGGAAAGAGAAAGATAGAGAGAGAGAGAGAGAGAGAGAGAAAGAGAAAGAGACAAAAATACCCAAAGACTGAGAGACCTTGCCATGCTTTCCTGTCATACACTCAGAAAATTCTACAACACTGCCAACATCCTCCACCAGATCTCTAAACTCACTAAATAACTTCTAGAGTAATTCTCTAAATCCTCCACTACACCTTCGAAAACCTCCTTATAGCCACTAAATCCTCCACTACGCCTTCTATACTCCCTCAGTACTGCACTACATCTCTAAACCCTCCAGATTCCTCTAAACAGGCCATTATACCCCTTTAACCCTGTATTATGCCTTCATACCACATACAATACCCCTAAAGCCTACATAAACTCTCACAAACCTCTGTTATATCACCCTGCACTACACCTTTTAAAATCTACATATCCCTCCCTCTATACTACAACCCATAGACCCCACACTATAACTTTTAAACTCAACATAGAGGTCCTATTCCTACTACTACAACTTGTATACCCTGTAAACTTTGCATAAACCTCCTACATATATATATATATATATATATATATATATATATATATATATATATATATATATATATATATATATATATATATATGCGTGTGTGTGTGTGTGTGTGTGTGTGTGTTATAAACTCCCCATAAACGCGCTATACACCCTGATACTTCATCTTTTATACTCTACATTTGCATATGTATTCATCATTATTTGATTTTAAATTTGATACCATTATTCAAAAGTTCATCACATGCCTTGGATCAGGTCCTGAGCATATCCAGACATAACCACAGAGACACAGTGTGTGAGATCTGGAAGAGTCTTCAAAGTTCCAAAACGTTTTTTAGGACAAAGACGCATAAACAAGGACACATCCAAGCATTGTTTTTGAGTGCCGTGTCAAAGCTGCCACAAACCACTAGCTTCAACATCTCTCCGTGAAAAGGAGTCCAAGCTACCAGACATGTATCAAAACCTCCTTCAGAATTGACGTGTGTGTGTGTGTGTGGGGGGGGGTGCTTCACACATCTGTACTCTCTTACATAAGAAGGAGTTGATGTCTTACATTCAGTGGCAGCTCAGTTGCAGCTAGTTTTCATGGTTTTAAAACCTCTTTTGATAGTGATGCTAATACTTCACATATGCCTCGAGGGCCCCAGACTTTGGTGGGAGTCTTCCAAATACTTTCATACTTTCACTCCTTTCACAAATGAGTAGAATACAAACTATGTGGTGAAATATTAAATACAGAAATACACTAGAGGGAGGCATGGTGACTGCACATAGCTCTATGGTCTTGGTGTCTGTGAGAATTTTGGTCATTTCTCCCTGTATCTGCTAGGGTTTTGTGCCACAATAAAAAAACACATGTTGGTAGATGGACTGACTGTGTGACTCACTGTCCACCTGTGTGTGTGTGTGTGTGTGTGTGTGTGTGTGTGTGCGAGTGAATGAAGTGTTCTTTGTTACAGAAGTGACACTAGTACACCTATATATAAATACACAAATGTGTGTAAACTACGTGTAATTTCATAGTAACTACCAAGACATTCATTCATTCATTCATTATCTGTAACCGCTTTTCCAAATCAGGGTCGTGGTGGGTCTGGAGCCCACCCGGAATCACTGGGCGCAAGGCATGAACTCACCCTGGAGGGGGTGCCAGACTTCACAGGGCGACACACATTCACACATTCACTCACACACTCACACCTACGGACACGTTTGAGTCACCAATCCACCCACCAACATGTGTTTTTGGACTGTGGGAGGAAAATGGAGCACCAGAAGGAAACCCATGCGGACACGGGGAAAACACACCAACTCCTCACAGAACCCAAAACCTCCAGGTCCCTGGAGCTGTGCGACTGCGACACTACCAAGACATGATTGTGCAATTAAGATGAATAATGAACCTGAAACATGCACATTAACATAAGATGAACTACTGTTATACATCTGTAACAATGAGCACATTACTAGTAATTACACTTTTGTTGCAGCTGTTGTTAATGTGTTTTTATACAGTTATTACAGACACCAGTGTGATAGTCACAGCTCCAGCAGCACAGCTGGGACCCCTACCATACAGGGTAATACACTTGACTGTCGTGTCTAGTTACCCAGCACTTGTGATCCATGCTTCTGGCATGGGGGACGGGGCAGGGCCTGGAGTTGCCGGAGCTGAAAGCGTGGCGCTCCAGTGTGTTATTTGGGTTTATTCTGAGATATTTTGGGGTTTGGCGTGTGCGTACCGCAGATGTTGGACTTAACTACTGTACTGTGGTTTTGGGTTGGCTTAACATGTAGAACTGCCAGCTCTGTTCCTTTAGCTTGCAACTTTCTTCTCTTTTGTCTTTCCCTCGGCACCTCTAGCCCAGTTGGACTCCGATGGAGTGGATCGAATACGTGAGATTTCACTCCCCACCTTCACCTCAAATATTTTAGAAGTTGACGCACTTCCCCAAAACACACTTATGCATTCACAACGGTATTCATTTTAATAAAACTGGACATCTTAAGGTCAACCAGTCATCATAATTGACCTATTGAGATGCTGAGGGGCACAGCTGTGTTAGGGTGGACCCTGTCATCAATTTGAGTTTGATTCCTGGTGATGCCAATTCTGGGGTCTGTTAGCCAGTAAGGGTCCTCCTCCCAGCCTGCTGTCCAGGTGACTAAAAGGCTATTCACAGGAAATTGTACAATGTGTACAAAATATAGTTTGCCCTTCGTGGACATACACATAAATACATGACACCTACAATGTGAAGAATTCTCCTTAAACTTGATCATAAACCCTTACCATGTCCATAAACCTAACCCTAACCATAGCCATAAATATAATGCTATCCCTTACCACATAAGCTTTTGTGGGGACAATGGAGACATGTCCTCACCACATTCTGAATTGGCTGAATTTGTAAAAGTGTACTCAGCGAATATTTTATGTAACTGCTTGCTGCAGAGGGTGGGAAATGGCAACTTGGTCCTTTAAGGAGCAATGGGTTTAAGACGTTTTCTGCTGTTTGGAGTGAGAAGATCTTTTTTAAATCTCATGAATGCACACCCACACCTATTATATTTATGTTGTCTACAACACAGGTAGTCTGAGTGCATGGAGTGGACATTAAACGCAGCCGTGCTCTGGAACTTGGATTCATAGCGGCTCACTGCACAGCTCTTAGAAATAAAGGTGCTACAGAAATTCTTTGAGTGATGCCTTAGAAGAACCCCTTTTGGTTCCATAACAAAAACAAGATAGAATTATTCAAAGATTTTTCAACCTTTATATGGTTCTTCACACATCTCTTAAACAAACCCGGTTCTTTAAAGAACCAAAAGTGGTTCTTCTGTGGTATCATTCAAAGAACGCTTTGAAGTACTTTTATTTGTATAAGTGTCAGTAATTAGATTTAATCTAACTAGCTTTTGGAAGGACTGGCGCCCCCTCCAGGGTGTGTTCCCGCCTCTTGCCCAATGATTCCGGGTAGGCTCCGGTCCCACAGCGACCCTGAACTGGATAAGCGGTTTCAGACAATCAATGAATGAATGAATGAATGAATGAATGAAAACTCAGACTTACTTTTGGATGTAATATCATCCCCAAGAGGGCGGCACGGTGGTGCAGCAGGTAGTGTCGCAGTCACACAGCTCCAGGGACCTGGAAGTTGTGGGTTTGATTCCCGCTCCGGGTGACTGTCTGTGAGGAGTTGGTGTGTTCTCCCCGTGTCCGCGTGGGTTTCCTCCGGGTGCTCCGTTTTCCTCCCACACGTAGGTAGGTAGGTTGATTGGCAACTCGTGAGTGTGAGTGTGTGAGTGAATGTGTGTGTCTGTGTTGCCCTGTGAAGGACTGGCGCCCCCTCCAGGGTGTATTCCCGCCTTGCACTCAATGATTCCAGGTAGGCTCTGGACGCACCACGACCCTGAACTTGATAAGCGGTTACAGATAATGAATGAATGAATGAATGAATCATCCCCAAGAACTAAACAACCCCATGCATTTGCAGTGCTTTTTTTATTGAGGGAACCCATCTCACTTGCAGTTATAAATAAAGTATTCATGGTTGCCATTTTCCAACAATTTAATAGGTTTGTAGGTTATTTTGAGTTACAAATATACGTCAAACAAAAAAAAAACGCTTTAAAACATATCTAAACCTAATAGAATTGTTGGTGATGGATGTAAGTCGAAGCTTTTCAGTTCCAAAAAGGATGTACATATCATTATAAAATCTACCCAAGTACATTAATAAATGAATGAATAGAACTGAAAATAAAGTGAGGGTGAGTCAGGTACTCTGCATGCATTTGTCACCTGTTGTCTAAAATGGCTGACCCCTACGTTCAGCTACACAGAGATTTGCCTTTAAATGGTTCGTAGTAATTTATACGTAACCTTGCAACTCCAGAGCTAAAGTGAAGAAGCCAGACTTGTCTAAACTGATGGACTACATCTGAGGTAAGTGGAAAATTGTGGATCTGAAGTTTTGGCTAAAACCATTTTTTTAAGATTAAGAACCGAATTATAAGCCAAAGGTTCAAGAGGCTGAAGGTAAGCTTCCAAAAGTGTTAACCTCCGAGACAGGAGTGAGCGGAGGAGAGAGGGGGAGAGACATCAGTCTAAGTTTATTTGTGCACTCATTCTTCTTTCCTCTGCTCTGTCTGGTTCCTTAACTCCCTATCTCTCTCTCCCTCACAAGCGCACACATACACACACACACACAGGACTGGCTGACCTACAAACACAACCCAAACCACAAGAGTGCTGTGCAGAAACACTGCATCTCCACTGCATATCCACACACACTCCAGACACTGAGCTCAGTGTGCATTATAGCAGACTGTACAGTAGTTTCAATGGCAAATCAAACTCGTTCTGCAGTCTTATGTATACAGCATGCATAGACGTGAATGAAAAACCACAAAATGTGCATCTCTTCCTCGAGCATATGCAAAAACAGCCAAACAAAACCAAATGTTTGTGGAGCACAGTTACATATCATCACTTTCCAAAGCAAAACATGTAAATCTATTATCACCTACTTGTAGGTTACAACATCATTTGAACAGAGCAGCAGTCCTTCATATTGTGTGAAAATGTCATGATGAATGAACCAACAGAAATGCTCCAAAATTATTTCAAATAAAATGTTTTTACATTGTTTTCCATTAAAAATTAAGAAGGTTTTTAAGGGTTCTGGGATTGCTGGTTCAAGCCCCACTCTAGGTGTGTTCTCCATGTGTCAGCATGGGTTTCTTCTGGGTGCTCCAGTTTTCTCCCAAAAACACATGTTAGTGGGTGAATTGGCTACACAAAAGTGACCATAGGTGAGAGTGTGTGACGCCCTACAAAGGACTGGCGCCCCCTCCTGGGTGATTCCAGGTTGGCTCCAGACTCATCATGACACTGAACTGGATAAGCGGTTACAGATTGAATGAATGAATGAATGAATTTTTTTTTCCTTCTGTACATTTACTATTTGGGAGAATTATGTTTTTATTTGGACAACAACGACACTCTGCTGGCATCCACCGCACTATTAATTGACTGTTGCCAGCCACAAGTTGCTGCTAGTCAGTTAGTGTTATGGGTCATTCACCAGTGTCAATTACCACTGTCCAGTTAGTCAGGACAACTGCCAGTCATCCAGGCAAGCACTGATATGTGGCCACCACCAGTCAACAAGTGGCAGCTATCACCAGTCAGACAGTGACAGCTGCCAAATGGCAACGGGCCACTGGTTGACTGGCAGTTGACTCCAGCCGGCCAGTAACAGCTGTTAGTCTGCAGTCAGCTGCCAATGAAACCCTAATCTCTTAAAGCAGAGTAAACAAACCTGCCAAATGTTGAGATATACTGGTAGAAAAACAGACTTAACCCTAGCAGGATGTAAATAATGTAGGATTTACAATACACTCACTGTGTAATTACAAAATCATTACCTAAGTACAACTCAGTAGACGAGGAAAGTGATAACTACCCACTTCTAAGGGTTAAGGAAGCTTCCTGTTCTGTAGCAACACTCCTCTGGCAGGTGGCCATCTCCTGACCACAGGCACAGAGGCCTCCCTCTTCCCTCAGGCACTTACCGGAGGGAGCGTCATGCTCAGGACCTGTATCAGTCTCCATACGCTCAGAGCCCAGAGAGGAGTCCTTTAGAGCTGAAAAACAGAACAGAGTTCCTTTCTTCTCCCTGCCTTTCTGCAGCTACTGTGTTCCCGCAACTGTTTTACATCCACATGAGAGAGAGGGAGAGAGGGAGAGAGAGAGAGAGAGAGAGAGAGAAAGAGAGAGAGATAGAATGAATGTGGTACGCATGCAGAGCACTCTTTTTCTAACTTGCTTTGCTCTCTTTCACTCCCCTTTTCTTGCTTCCATCTTAAAGACACAGTAACACTGAGACTGATTTACAAGAACACAATGATCTGACAAACTTCAGAAATTCAACAAGTTTCTGAGCTCTTTAGTAATCGGACAATGAGAAAACTCTGTTGGAACCATGAATGAACGAATTGTAGTAATATGTGTATAGCGCTTTTCTCGTACCCCACAGAACATTTCACATTCTTTGGGAGTTGCCTCAAAAACCACTAAATGTTCAGCATTTACTCCAAAAGTTACATAGTGCAGTTTCTGCAGAGCTGAGCCCAGAATAGCAATGACAGAGGCTCTATTTTCCCTGTTACAGGTCAGTAATTACAGCCTAATGGTTAAAGGACTGGGCTTGGTACCGGAAGATTGCCAGTTCGAGCACTGGGACCAGCAGGAACTTCCATGACTGAAGTACACTTGAGCAAGGCACCTAACCCCCCAGGTCTCTGGGTGACAAGTGTGTGTGTGTTCACTGCTCCTAATTTTTTGGATTTAGCTATATAAGGATATTATCTGAGTAAACAGTAAGGACATTTTATAAGTCACTCTGGATAAGAGTATTTGCAAAAGGCCCTAAATATAAATGTCCAAGGCATTACTGGGGACCTTTACTTCTGATAAACCTTGTAAACATTTTCCTCATAGTTTAGAGGAACACCATGTATTTTTTACACTAAAATTGCAGCTCCAGGATAATTTTGATGCTCCACTGAACTGTAATAGGGAGAACAGAGCCTCTGTTGTTGGTATTCCAGGATCAGCACTGCAGAAACTGCACTATGTAACTTTTGGAAACAATCCCCACTCCCTCCCCCTCCCCATTGATTTCATTCATTCATTCATTCATTCATCTATAACTGCTTATCCATTTTAGGGTCGTGGTGGGTCCAGAGCCTACCTGGAATCATTGGGCGCAAGGTGGGAATACACCCTGGAGGGGGCGCCAGTCTTTCACAGGGTAACACACACTCACACACTCAGACTTATGGACACTTTTGAGTCGCCAATCCACCAACATGTACTTTTGGACCATGGGAGGAAACCAGAGCACCTGGAGGAAACCCACGCAGACACAGGGAGACACACCAAACTCCTCACAGAAAGCCACCCAGAGTGGGAATCAAACCCACAACCTCCAGGCCCCTGGAGCTGTGTGACTGCGACATGATCTGCAGCGCCACCGTGCCGCCCCCATTGATTTCAGTACTGTGTATTATGAATTAATACACAGGGGCAGGGTGGGGGGATCATACCTAATGTTTCTTTAATAGACTAGCTCGGGAAAGGCAATCAACTATCAAAAGTTTTTGCTAGAAGCTTACATGTAAATCCAGAATATTTAGGAAGAGATCCAAAAATGAGAAAGGCTAATTCAGGCCACAGGCCTAATGTTTAACATTGTAGGTAGAGTGTTTAAAAGCTGAAAGGCAGTCAGGACAGGTAGACTGAGTAAGTCCCAGCGCTGGCTCTGAAGTGAGAACTCTGACATTAAAGAGCTAATGAAGATGTAAAAGCATTCTGACATGTTAGCATCTGGCCCCCTGCGCCGGTGATGTACACAAAGCTGCCAGACTACGGCTGAGAAATTCTCTCTGTGGAGCTTCAGTTCTTGTACTGACTCTAAATCACAGACCAGGAGGCAGTAGGGGGTTTTCTTTCTCGTTTTGCCGATCAAAGGAGAGATCACAAATGCCTTCTATGTGCCCTCACTGCAGCCTTCAGTCAGGACTGCAAGGATGCATGCTCAGTAGAGGCCTATTACTCAAAATACCTTGAGATTCAGGTAAGGACTAAGCAGATTGGACAGATTTGTTTACGGCTGTCTGACCAAAATGGCGGAGCGAAAGCTATTATGATGTAAATATGAAAGCTTGCGTTTATTCGCTGAATTTTTCACTGAGATGCATGATGCCTGTAATCAAAACTGAGCTGCTGTAGATGACCACACACACCTGTAGAGGCAGATGACCTATGTCTGCCCCAAAATCATGCATGTGAACCAAGCAGCCTTCATATTCAGAAAAACAGTGGTACATTTCATAGTCATTTCATGGAGTACCACAAGGGTACATATTCGGTATCTTAAATCAGGAAACATAATTGGCCCATATTGGATTATTATTGTTATTTTAAAGCAGTAATGATTTCACACACCAAAGTCCATGCTTTATATCTCACAATACTATTTAAAAAAATGTCCAGTATGAAAATGTATAAGATTCACTTTTCCTTCTGGAATGAGACCTTGCTGTTTCTTAGATGTATACAACTGGCTTTTAAGTCACTGTTGTATATTTGAGGGGGTTTAAGGGTTTTTTTGCCAATGCTTTTGCCTGTTGCATGTTGGATGACTGGGCTTAAAGGGACACTAGTTAACGTTTGGTATTTGCTAACACTAACCCTGGGCTAACTCTACAGTTGCAGATTTTAGATCACATTTACAGTTCTCTCCTAAAATCAAGGGGGCAGAGGAGGGATGGGGTGTGGTTTCCCACCCTCCTCCAAAAGTCACATAGTGCAATTTCTGCAGTGCTGAGCCAAGAGTAGCAACAACAGAGGCTGTGTTCTCCCTATTACAGGTCTGTGAAGTATCACCATGATCCTGAAGTTGTAATTTTAAGGTAAAAAATACTACAAGTGTTGCTTTATGTTATGCTCCTTATGTAGATTGCACATAATACTAAGTAGTGCGTTCCGCTGATATCAAGGACTTTTAATATGCAGTT
Organism: Hoplias malabaricus; assembly: GCF_029633855.1. Classification (NCBI taxonomy): domain Eukaryota; kingdom Metazoa; phylum Chordata; class Actinopteri; order Characiformes; family Erythrinidae; genus Hoplias; species Hoplias malabaricus. The sequence goes on along the minus strand of NC_089801.1, from coordinate 31,337,012 downwards.
TAAAGTTCATATAATAATTGTAAATTTGAAAAGTAATTCAGAATGAAAAGCAGAAAGACCAAATAGTAAAAACTGTCACTGCTGGGGAAAAGAGTTTATCTCCAAAATAATACATTTAGAGGACAAAAGGTTTTCTTTTTCACAGGATGTGATATCCATCATTTTTAAATTTCCCATTAAGTTCTTCACTTAAATAAACTTGACAATCCAGACAGATTGCTGGATCACCTAGGAGCCTCAAAAGTTCAGTCATCCTGTAAGTGAAAATGCCTCTTAGGCCAGAGAGCCAGGTGGTCCGGCTATAAAGCTTAGACCTGAAATTCCTCATATGGACATGACACTGACTACAGATTGAAAACACCACTTCAATGCGCTTCAGCAGAGTGCAAAATCACTTGAACATCCATCACACCATATTTACGACCTCCAAAGCTGAACGCAGGAGTTTCTGAGGATCACAGTAAAGCAGCCTGTGTGGAAATGCAAACGTTAAGATGCTGCAAAGTCCAAAACAAGGGTATATACACGTTATTTCCCTGTAAATTACAGACAGGTGGGAAGGGTTGGCATCTGAGTGTGAAGTTCACGATGGAGAAATGGCTCCTTCTTCACTGAGACCGAGATCTTCAAAGAGAAGATGGTGTACATTTTCACTTCAGATCTGGAGATTGGAGCGAGAGGGAGAAATGAAAGATTTACTTCTGTAATTCTTTCATCTCTCATCAGCTTCTCGCTGAGCCGCGTGCCTGGGACAGAAGGCAGACGCTCGGAGAATAACAAGACTCCAACGACAGACGTGGGGAGGTCTGATCTCTTTCATTCAGCTTAAGAATCTCTGTGAAGATGAAGAGGACCTCTGTCAGTCAGTGTGGAGTAGAGGGATGCGCAGATCTCAGTGGAAAGGAAACTAGCTGAAGTTGGGTTACCTTAAAAAACCCTGAGCCCAGTTGCACCGAGGTGGGTAGGGAGTACTTGAGTAAATTAATATGACCAGTCCAGGACCCCTGAGTGGCACAAGGATTGCCCTCTCTTCACCCAAACACTAAGCATGTCCCTAGCCAATATTTCAGAATCAGTGTTCTCCTCCAAGTGCTCCAAGAGTCTGAAAAGATGAATTGCTTTGCTTTGTGTTTGATGTACTTTATTAGCCCCCTTTCCCTTTTTTCTTCAATGATCAGTTTAGATGTGTTTAATACAGTGACCAGTGAATGGACACAGCACATCAATGTCACTGCAGCGCTGAGAATGCTCCACCAGCCACATCATACCTGCTCTCTAGTGGTCCTGACCATAGTAAAAACAAAGTGAAAGCAGGCTAACAAAGTATGCAGAGCAACCGATGGATTATATTCTGCAACCGTATTCCTCTCCCATATGAACAGTGGAGTTCAGAATGGACAAGAAGTGTAAAAAAAAAAAGAGGTGGCTTTAATGTTATGGCTGATCTGTGTATATAATAAATGGATATGGGCTCTTCAATAGTGTAAGGGTGCATTCGTAATATTATAATATCCATAAGCACCTGATGAGTTTTCAAGAAGCACAAACACGTATAGACGAGAGGCACAGAAGAGTGCACAGCAAAATTGAAGCAAGCTCGCCCCCAGCTGGTCAGACATGTGTACAACCACATTCAAATAGCCAGTCTTCTGAATACACACAGGTTTTTAACACTGCTTATAACAAATGGGTTCAGCTACCCTTAGGTGACCCCCCCAATATGGACACTGGAGTGTATATTTGGAGTGCTGTTTGAGACTCACCACGTTCTATGGACATATGACAATTGAATGCTGGGAAATGGGACTCCACAGGGACACTGATTGTACGCCGTAGTAAACGCACTTTACACGTATCAGCTCGTCCTTCCTGCAAAAGCAAGGGGTGGACCTGAAGAAGAAACAAGAGAAGAAGCCATATTTAAAACATAGTTATTAATAACAGAAATTAAAAACACTATAAATAAACAAAAAACAACCCCCTTGTTCCTTTATTCACTGCAGGTCCACTGTGCATATAGGAGCACTTCTACAATTCTACAATTTCATACAGTATCCCATGTGTAAGTTTCTCTGCATACATTGCTTGCCCATTTCACTCTGCTCTTCAATGGTCAGGACAACTATGATTCGTGTATTGGATCATTCTCATCACTGCAGTTACACTGATGTGGTGGTGGTGTGTTAGTGTGTGTTGGCTGGCATGAGTGGATCAGAAAGAGCAGAGCTGCTAGAGTTTATAAACACTGTACCCACTCACTAATCACTACATTAGACACACCTACGAAAAGGATGAAAGGGGGCTAATAAAGTATGCAGAGCAACAGATGGACCACAGTCTGTAATTGTAGAACTATAAGGTGCTCCTGTGGACTGCTCCACTGGACCTGATTGAAATCTCATTTATAAAACATGCACTTTTAAAATCAGTGTTCAGTGATATCAACTGCTGTGTAATGAATCATTTGGAATCGACACTGAGTCATGTTATGAATCACAGGGAATCAAGCTTGATTCGAGTAAGTAGGTCTGAAACTGGGGCTGGGTTGAGTAATACGATCTAAGGTCTGAAAAAAGTCGAAGTGAGAAGTCTGAGATTTCAGGTCTGAGTTCAGTCACGAGTCGTTAGATTCACAGTCTGAATCAATTTGTGAGTTAGTAAATAAGGACTATGTGTCAAGTACGAGACACAAGTCCCCATATCTGACCTACTGAAACACTCAACTGAGAAAAAATTGGAAGAAAACAGTGGTACTGCTGTATTGACCACAGCGCAGGGCGTGAATACTGGACGAGGTCAGCTTATGGATCGTCTGAGGCAGATGGAGTTAGCTTTAATCAGGTGTGAATGCTGTACTGCAGCAGTCTGCTGTGTGCTGTGCCATTAAAGTGTCGCAGTGATGAAGTACATGCTGCTAACACTCTATACGCTCCCATGAACACACACACACACACACATAAACCCTCTCTCTCTCTCTCTGCTGCTTACAAATGCACACACATGAAAACAGACATACACACATTTGTTTTCATGTATTATGGGGATTTTACCCACTTCTTACCTAGGTACTATTACTTGTAATGAGATTATTAATGTTATTCACATCACTTGTCAGTTGTTTTATTGTTATACGTTATATGTTAATGTTATATATGTCACAACAGTAACCATGCATTACATATTGTTCTCTGTAGAATATGGCAACCTACTCACACTCAGCACATCAAAACATGTCATTTCACCATTGATGCCAGAACCTTTGTATAACTGCAGGTGTACAATTAAATTTGTCAATGTAGGTCAACCACTGGAGGATGATTTAAAACAAAAATGGTCAAAAGATGGCTCTATTTAAGTGGCCATACCTCTTCTTTATCCAGTAGCACCATCTGGCCATCTGTGACCAGACAGAACTTTGGGTTCCAGGTAGCGGGCTCAGGAAATGGATGACTGCATGGCATCCAGCGGTCAGCAGGGAGCCTTAAATCTGAGGGGGGAAAAACAAACTATTAGAATTTGTAGTTAGCACTGGTAATAACAAAAGTATTTGTAATTATATATTTAGTATGTAATAATAATGTAATTACATTGAAATATTACCACAATTTCACAGTAGTACCTCAGCACAGCTGAAACTTAACAACAGAGGATGGCTCATTTGAAAACGAAAAGATCTAGCTTTCATTTCTACCGCTGTATGATTGGACTACACGCTGAAGGCTCAACATCGATACAAAATGTATGGAAATTACAAAATGGCTGTTGTTTTATTAGCCTATTTGGAATTTATGACATTATCTCAGTGTTGGCTGCTGAGACGGCGTGATTCAATTTGCTGCAGAGTTCAGAACAGTCAGGTAGAACGGTGAAAGATCCGCAGAATAAACAGCCGCCTGAACCGGCAGCAAATAGAGGCTGGGAATGAAGGGAGTGTGACGGAACACATTTATATGGAAATGAGCTTGTGGCTGGTGAGCTCAGACAACAAAAGGAGTGAAGCAACTTCAAATAGTTCAGGAACCACAAGAGAAAGAAACAGGTCACTTTAATTTGCTGACGACGGGAGTTCTGACAATGGGAAGTGAACGCAAAGTGAGTATGGAGCCCTTAGAGATCCTCGTCTTTCTTTTTTTTCACATCTCATCTTGTAAAGACGGAGTGGAACACATACTATTAAACAGGAAAACACCACGAGCTGCCACCACAGCTCAAATGTCAGGTCTATTTGTTCTGCAAGTATTAACAGAGCACGTGAAGGGTTCACAAGCAGATTGATGTGGATTTTGATGGAATTCTGAGGCACTCAAAAGAGCTTTTGGACTATGACATCTATAAGTAAGGGCTGCACCATAAATATTAGAACAAGGCCTTCAGTTCAGGACATTTACATCATGCTCAAACACCTTTAAGATAATGCTTAATAGCTTCTGGGACACTGCTGAATCATAAGTTAAAAGGGAAATATGTATTTTAATGTGGGTCTACCACATTCAAGCTCCTACCAACTTACACTGTGCAATAAAACAACTCAGTTTGTGTTTTGTTGGCTGCTTAAGTCAGTAAACAAGGAATAAAAGGAGTCATTCTTATTTTGTGCTGCATCTTTGTGCAGTGCATAAACTTTAAAATTGTCCCACCTCTCATCTGAGTGTCTACAATCTCAGCGCTGGATGAGGATGTGTGTGAGAGCGCAAAGCTGAGGTTAACCAAATCAGACACAACAAGTGCAGTGGAATAAGAGTACTGATTAAATGTGGAGTAAACAAGAACAGGGAATAAAGAGAACCAAGTAAAAATGGCTAAACAAGAGCTTCTGCTCCTCGCTCCTCACTCCTGGGCTGTTGTGCTGAACTGAGCTGTGGCTCATTTTCATTTAAAGGCACAGGACCTGGTTGGTCTGGACAGGGCTGTTTAGACAGGAAACCTTATTGCTCATTTTGGATTTGATATTTTATTTTGAGTTTGAATCCCAAACAAAAAATGGGCTATATAGATTCAAATACAAGCAGTAATCATGGAAAGTATTACTGTATCTGGCAACATGTAGGTGATGTTTTATGTTTTATGTCTTTTATGAGTCCAAGTTCAACAAATAAAGGATGAAGTTTATAAAGGAACAGCAATCTGAACAGATAACAAACGCCTGTGTTTAATAAATGGGACATTGCTGATAACACCAAGCAATGAGTGAGGCCACCTAATAGCTGTCCATTAAACTGATTATAGGTCCCAGCCCCTTTTAAAGGATTCAAATGTTGAGAAACTGCTTTCATTTTTATGTAAATATTTCACACACTTTATGAAAACTCAAAGCTTTGATGCTTAATATTAACTGATTTAAACCAGATTTGAGACGGGAGACTTCCTACACTGTCTGAAAAATCACTGTGGTGGTATCTGTGGTGTTATACTCAAGGGTACGTATTCGTATCTTTAATTTGTGACAATAATGTACCTTTTTTCAGAGAGTGAAGGGAAGCTTGAGGGGGTGTTGGTGGGGCCAAAAGGGGGCACTGTCCCTGTCATCTGTGTGGATACAGTGACAGTGTGGGTACAGTGACAGGGACACTATATTGGACCAATGGCACTGTCCTTTGGATTTGATGTAAAATTGAAGCCCTGACTTGGGGCATTTCCTCATATTGAGAGGATTAAAGCAATGACTTTACTAACGACTGCTGCTTAAATGACTTTGTTGTCGCTGAATGTTAGGTCAGGCCCCCCACATGGGGCAGCCATGTTTACAGAATGTCTAGGGCAGAATCTGTGATAAGTCCAGGTCATTAAATGCCCGTATATGACATCTGTGTCATAAGAAATAATGGAGAAAAGGAATGGGACGTTCTTTAAACTCAATCTTTGGAGAAAACCACTGACTGCCCCTTTAAAATCTGCTTGAGTTCAATGGTCTCCTTATACTGATCACACCGAGGTTGTACAAAGCATTTAGAAAACAGTTGCTGTGATATCTCTGGGTCTCTGATAATAAAGGGGTTTTATGGATAAGGGCTAATCTATCAGCCAGTGGGTTTAATCTTCTCTGCCCCACCTGGCTATATAAAGAGAGGAGATTGTTTTATGGCACTGGCAAAATGGAAGGTCTTATCAGCATCATAACACACAGCTCTCAGTGGGATGGGGGGTGGGGGGTGGGGTCAGGGTTGGTGGTGGCAGGAATCTGTTCTCATTTTCTTGCTTTCTTAAGTACACACACACACACACACACAATTTGGAGACAAGATTACATAATGATTCTAATTCTTTCAACAAGACTTGAAATATTATTGAAGGAATCAAAGCAATAGAAAAACAAAGAAACAAATAAAAACCCTCCTAACGACCATGCAAGCCCACCCCAGACCTCAGCATCACTCAAAGTGTTTTCGATTATGTAAAGGTAAATCACTTGCTCACTGCACGTTGACCCACAGACTTTTATTTTTGTGGTTTCATTAAGTCAGAAAACATGGAACAAAATGAACCATTGTGATTTTGTGCTGCTTCAGAATACAGGCACATCCCAATTTTCCTCATCTGGGTCTCTCCAATCACAGTGTTGGACCTGCACTTATGTGAGAGCAAAAAGATGAGAGCAAACAGAACAAAACAAAAACAAGTGCAAGATTAAAGATTATATAAGGAGAAAACAACAAAGAGAACAAAGTGAATACAGCAAAAACGGCTAAAATCCTGAGCTTCTGAATCCTGAACTCTCGTGCTGAACCGGGTCATGGCTCATTCTAAACAGGTGCTGAAACCAGCCGTTCTGAACAGGGCTGTTTAGACAGGGGAAGAACGCTGCTGTGGTATTTGATCCTTGTGGGATTTTGACCCCAGGATCACCTTATCTTTTTGAAAAGGGGTAGAATATTCTTGAATGCTTTAAGACTGCAAGATGCAGAAAATGTGTAGCAGCTTCTAGGACAGAAATCTTGAGGTGTGGCCTCAAGTCTTCTGAAAACCCATAGGACACCATTGAGAAGGGGGAATTCTCTTCATTTCTAAAACTCACAGCAAGGGCCTAGGGTTCTTTTCACCCTGGAGTCAGAGGTGACATTAGAACATGAAGCTTGAATATGACACACTCTCACACACACGCACACGCACATACACACACACACACACAAGTGTGAGAGGGCCTCATTTCAAAATGAGACGTTATCAAGAATCTTCTCTAATTAGTTTCCACTTTGAGCCAGTGATTAAGCTCATAATTTTTGTATGAAAAAGCTGGTGCCTACAGAAAGTTGGGAACTAATTGCATGTGTGTAGCAATGTGAGCAAAAAGAAAACTTTTGGCCTCCAGGAAGGCCTTTGTTTCCAGAGCAGCGTCGAATCATCTTAAAATAACTCTAAAGTATAATCAAAACTGGCCCGAGATAGCTTTCGAGAACATACTACAAATATATTATTCACTCATCTTCTGTAACCACTTCATTTTGTCCAGGGTCACAGTGGCTCCGGAGACTAGGCAGGAACACACCCTGGACAGGCCCCAGTTTATCAGTCCTCCTGTGTATTTTTGGACTGTGGAAGGAAACTGGAGCACCCAGAGGAAACCCAGACAGACACAGTGAGAACACACTAAACTTCTCACAGACAGTGACCTGAGGTGAGGATCAGACCTAAGACCCTGCAACCCTGGGGATGTGTAACAGTGACTTGACCATCAGCCACTGTTCCTTCCTGCTACAAACACAAGCAAACAAACTCTAGAAAAACTGTTCTTATTGACAATTTTCAGTTATCCTCAAGTTTCAGTGGACCACTATTGACTAGATGCTGTTGTTGCACTTTCAGCTGTTCCTGTGAGATCTGGATCAGACGATCTGCACAGTCAACTTGGCACAGGCCTTATGCTGGATGGTTAATCCTTCTATTCCACTTGGGCTCAAGAATGGCACTGACCAGTGCAACCCCTGGGCAGAGGACACAAGAAGAACACATCAAACTTAACACAGAAAGTGACCTGAGGTGAAGGTCCAACCCCCAGGCCTTGGAGCTGTGCAGCAGCAACATCAACATCATGCCCACCCACTCCATCCCTACTGACCAGATAATATAAAAAAAAGCAGGAAAAATATCAGCTACAAAATAAAAACAAATTTGAAAGTCAGTATATACATTTACAGCTTCCTGTATGCTCAACATAACAGCATTGTGAAGAGCAGGAATTATGGAAAAAGGGTTTATGAAGCAATGAACATAGAGCTGGACGATATGGACAAAATATCACAATATATTTCTTCATTTCGGTAAATAGGATATAATTCCAATATCGATATGAACAATAACAAACGCTATAGAAATCTGCCAAGTCTGTCACTATCAAACAATAACAATAACCTCTTGGTTTGTCAATATCAATATTTTTAAACAAAATTTTAAATTGAGTGCGCTGAACTGACAGTGCCCTGTAATGACTGTCAGTCAGTGACTGATGCTGTAAAGTATGTATACTGAAATACTGAAACTTTAAAAATCGTATAATTGTTATTGAAACATTTTAAATTGTGATATATATCGATATTGGGTGGCATGGTGGTGCAGCAGGTAGTGTCGCAGTCACACAGCTCCAGGGGCCTGGAGGTTGTGGGTTCGATTCCCGCTCTGGGTGACTCTCTGTGAGGAGTTGGTGTGTTGTCCCTGTGTCCGTGTGGGTTTCCTCCGGGTGCTCCGGTTTCCTCCCACAGTCCAAAAACACACGTTGGTAGGTGGATTGGCGACTCTAAAAGTGTCTGTAGGTGTGAGTGTGTGAGTGAATGTGGGTGTGTGTCTGTGTTGCCCTGTGAAGGACTGGCGCCCCCTCCAGGGTGTATTCCTGCCTTGCGCCCAATGATTTCAGGTAGGCTCTGGACCCACCACGACCCTGAACTGGATAAGGGGTTACAGATAATGAATGAATGAATATATATTGATTTTGAATTATTGTCGAGCCCTAAAAGAGCACTATCGTTTTCTATGCAGATGATTAGGGTTCACCTCCCAGCTTGGGTAAACACCCTATGCTACACCAAATAGAATCCCTGTGGTAGACTCCTAACAGGAACATTCTCCTATTCTGTATCATGATTAGAATCACACACAGTGATTCTAATCTATGTGGACACACACATAGCGGCCCCCCTCCCCACACACAGAACCACTTCTGATATTGTGATGAATGAATGGTGATGTATACAGAGCCCCCCTTTACAACATGTCACATGGGCATTCTGTGCAGCTCTTACCTCAGGTCTAAAATCGTCAGCATTTGCAAAGAAATCCATCCTTTCATCCTTAATTTTCTCCAACTCTCTGTCAGATTACATTATAACAGACGTGCAAAGGTGTGAAAGCACAGAAGCTTTGGCACTTCATGAATAAATTTAAGACGCTCTATCTAACAAGTCACTGTTGTATCAACTTGTGAATGCATTTCTGCATTTCTTGTAATGCTGGGGGAAGAGCTACAGGGTTTAGTGCTTTAATACACCACAGGCTTCATCTTTGAGAATGAGTTAGCATCTCAGTCTACAGTGTTCATGAAGCACTTATAGAATTTAGATGTTTATTAAGCAAAAATCTGGGCGATCACTGATGAAAAATCTAAGTAGGTCATCACATTTCAGTGCATTATCCATTTGTACTATTGTAACTCACTGTCTCTCTCTCTCTCTCTCTCTCTCTCTCTCTCTCTCTCCACAGCTGTTCCATTCGTGTGTGTGTGTGTTCTGCCCTACTGTATTTCAGGAACAATCTTTCAGGGACATCTCTCTCCGGAGCATGCCGACAGATTGCACACACACACACACACAGAATTAAACAAAAATGCAATGCACATGCTTATATAATGACTCTAATATCGTACTGTACTACATTACTTTACGAAACATCCAAGATTCTGTAGTTCTAGAAAGAGCAACAAAACCTCTAAGGCTAAACTTAGATACTACAGCACTTCAGTAGCCCTGCTGTGTCTGATCCACTCTTCCGTGCATAACACACACTAAGACACCACCACCACTACGTCAGTGTCACTGCAGCTCTCAGAGTGATCCACTACCTGAATAATAGCTTTGTGGTGGTCCTAAGAGGTCCTCACCACTGAAGAACAAGATGAAATGGGCTAAAAAGTATGCAGAGCAACATATGGACTACAGTCTGTAACTGTAGAAAAGCAAAATGCACCTGCATGGTCAATAAAACAATCAAATGGGCAAAACAAAGAGGGTCATTTAATGTTATGGCAGATTGGTGGTAAACATGAAAGACTGCTTCTTTAAAGGCCTCTAACACCTTAACTGGACAGACACTGCATGGTTTTAACATGTAGCGTGCACAAAATGGAGTATATGCATGTTTATCATTGTCCTGGAAACATTTGGCCTCCACAATCAGGTACAAATCTCACACACACACACACACACACACACACACACACACACAGACACACACACACACACATACCTAAGGGCCCTAGGGATGGTCTGCTGGTAAGTCAGTGATCAGGAAACCCATAAGCAAATTAAAGAAACACTAACACTGTGTCTGAAATGGCTCCCTATTCACTATTCATTACATTACTCACTATGTAGTGCACTATTAAAGGGAACTGAATTCAGGAGGGTTTTTACCAAAAAAGAGGATTTTAAGTATCCACAATCCACTATGATGCTTGGGTTGTGCACTACCTTTTACAGTGCCCTGTGGGATTGTTTGAGTGCACTAAAAGTTGTCCACTATGTTCTCACACACGACTTCAAAATTGTGGAGCCTCAAAATAGTGAACTAGGGTTTTCAGACACAGCATGGGTAAGATTTGGTATTTTTGCTCCTCCTACATTTGCAGAGTGTAATTCACATTACATTTACAGCATAGTTCAAAAATCGAGAGGGAGGGTGGCGTAAAGGGATGGTTTCCTACCCTCCTCCAAAAGTTACATAGTGCCATTTCTGCAGTGCTGAGCTCGGAGTAGCAATGACAAAGGCTCTGTTGTCTCTATTAAAGGGCAGGGAAGCATCACAATTATTTTGAAGCTATTGTTTAAGGGTAAAAATACTACCTAGTGTGCCTTTAAACTAGGACAAATGAATAATTCAGGCATTCTTTAAGTTTTTTAACTCTAACAAATCAGTAGCCAGGCCATTTTAGTTCACAATAAACTACACACGTCTCCCACTGATTCAATTAGGTATTTCAGTACTAAAAATATTAGTCCAGTCATCCTGTTAGATAATAAACTGCTAAAAACAAGTAGCTGAGTCATTGTATTTGATATAACAGTATTATAAATCCTGGTCATTTTATTAAATATTTAACAGCTACAAATTGCCCAGTCAATTTATTAGACATAACATCATTGCAATTAGTGCTCTAGTGAATCTATTGTACATTACATGACTACAAATTAATAGCCCAGTATAAAGTAATAAATTACCATAAATGTAAAGCCCTTGCAAGCCCTATCATCTTAGTAAACACTAAAATACTGAACTAGTAGCCCTATCATTCTACTAGTGCAGATTAGCAGCACAGTCATCTTATTACATATAAATGAAAAGACCATCCAAGCCCATTCATTCTAATTTACATTCAGTTTATTACAAACTAGAAGCCTGGTCATTCTTTTACATATTAAACTACTGCAAACATACAGAACAACAACACCACACTACGTTTTCTCCTAAAACACTACTGTTAACTGTAGCATAATCTATAAATGGAAGAGAAAATACAACGAGCATTAGCTAATTAACTTCTCACACACATTCCATCTCCCTAACAACACACAGCAGAAAGCAACTTCTTCAAAAGAACTAATGGACAGTCCATAATATACAGCAGAGAAAAGCAGGAGAAAAGACGTAATGGAGGAAAAAAGACAAATGTCTCATGAGTTTACCTGTGATGGACTCTATGGACATGCTGGCTGCTCTGTCCATTGCTTCTTCCACTGTTTACCTCTTTACTGCTGGAGCGGCATATGTTAGAGTGTGTGTGCGAGCTTGCTGCAGCTGAGCGTTTGTGTGTGTGTGTGTGTGTGTGTGTGTGCGAGTAAGAGAGAGATGGATAGAAAGACACAGAGAGAGAATGTCTGAGAGAAAGAGAAAAAGAGAGAGAGAGGGAGAGCTATGCTTTGTGCTTCTCAGGGCTATTGGCAGGAGACCTTATCACTGTGGAGATTTCAGATTCTCTCCCTCCCACTGCTCTCCTTTTCTCCTTCTCCCTTATCTCTTCTATCTCTTTCTGCATTTCTTCTTTCTCTCTGTGTTTTTCTGCCCTGCTCACCTCCTCTCTCTCTCTCTCTCTCTCTCTCTCTCTCTGTCATACACACTGATGTTCTTCTTATTCACGTATCATTTGTCCCTGAGATACACTTTTTTTTGAGACCCTGTATTGACCAGTGTATGCTCCATGGAATAGGTCCCCACACAAGGATAGCCATGTTTTATGTTTAGTACACTTTGTAACAAACACATCCAGGCCTCTAGGCATCAGTATAATGACATATTCAGTTTCATTAGCGAGGTGAGGGTAATGTGGATTCACCTGACAATGACTGAAGTATACACACACACCACACACACCTGTGTATCAGGCAGGTGAAGAGTAAGTTCTTGAAGTCGATGTGAATGCGTCGAGGGTGAATGTAAGAATCTGCCACTTTTGATGATGTGCCAAAATGTGACGGCTGAATGACTGAGTAAGAATATCTCCAAAATGGCAGGTCTTGTCTGATGTCCCCAATAAACAGTGGTTAGAAACTAGAAAATGTGGTCACCTGGTGGGATGTGCTGCTAAAACAAGCTCAGTCCTCAGTAGCCTCACCTCACTAATGAAACGCATTGTTATTATACTGACACCTAGTGGTCTGGATGTGTTATAGAATGTACTAAACTTAAACTTGTCTAACCTAGTGTGGGGTTCCACTACATGGAGCATGTACTGGTTCATTCAAAGTCTACAAAATGTTTTTTTTTCCATCTCATGCCAGTTATACTTTATGGCGAGGTGGTCAAAAATGAACAAAAAAGACACAAAAACTATCTTTTTTAATATACATTTAAGCTCTGCTTTTATCACAATGTGCATTCTGTTCATAACGCTATTCATAAATGCTATGTCACATAAAATGCTGATATCATTTCCTTCTAATGTTTACAGCAGCTCTCCTTCATTTTATTTTCTCTCTGTCACTCTTTGGCTGCCTCAGTGTCTGTCACACGTTCATTCCCAATGGAAGTTTATTTCTGATTCCTCAGCACGAAGCCAGACTGAAAGGATTAAACTGATGGCTCAAGTAAACATCTCCTGTCTCGATTTAGAATGCAAAAGCAATGTATGAATATACAACAGGTTCTAGAGTGTAATGAGACCTCAGAAGTGCCCAGGCGACTAAAAGACACTATTGGGACACATATACGTAGTGGCAGAAGGTCACATTAATAAATGCTGAATACAATTGTGTTATATTTACATTTAGGGGATTTTAGCTTTGTTATTCAGATCAACTGAAGTTACAGAGGTGTAGTAATGTAATGTTAAGGGTTTTGTCCAGGTAGTGTTTCCCAGGTAATGTATAAAGGCCATAGACTCTATAGCATAACAAAGAGCACAATATTGGCTGGGATCTAATACAGTCAAACATCGCCCTCTATCAGAGACACACTGCCACTGCAGAAGGGTTTTAAAGAAACTGATTCAAAGTTGGGGCAGCACGGTGGCGCAGCAGGTAGTGTCGCACTCACACAGGTTGTGGGTTCGATTCCCGCTCCGGGTGACTGTCTGTGAGGAGTTGGTGTGTTCTCCCTGTGTCTGCGTGGGTTTCCTGAGGTGCTCCGGTTTCCTCCCACAGTCCAAAAACACACGTTGCAGGTGGATTGGCGACTCTAAAGTGTCCGTAGGTGTGAGTGTGTGAGTGAATGTGTCTGTGTTGCCCTGTGAAGGACTGGCGTCCCCTACAGTGTGTATTCCCGCCTTGCGCCCGATGATTCCAGGTAGGCTCTGGACCCACCGCGACCCTAAATTGGATAAGCAGTTACAGATAATGGATGGATGGATGGATTCAAAGTTGACAGAAGAGGAGATATATTGTGAAAAATCACGTTCACTGCACATGCTTGTTATTGTGTGTATCTGGATCCTCCCACACTACAAACTGCACTGTAAAACCTAACTGCACTTCTTAATGAAACAATAAAGTTAGCGTGACATAAATGATACAGAAATGTGGGATCACTCAAGCCGACTGAGCCAATACAACTCAAAAATGGATAATAAAAACATACACATTCCTTTTTGGAGTGTGTTGAGTAAAGGTGAATTTATTCAGTTAAGTCATAACGACTGAGTGAACTGAGTTTTTTGGGGGTTTTTTCTCCGCAAGGGGGCGTGTCTGTGATGAAATATGGGCGAGTACCAAACTTTGAAGCAGAAAAGGGTAACGTGGACACGTGCTGATGCTGATTATCCAGCACACAGTTATACACATTTAAACTCACACAAGTACACTAATACACTTCAAGTTCCACCTTAAATGCTCCCGCTATTACACCAACAGCAGAACAAAGACTGAACTTATGAAAGAATTGACCAGTGTGTGTGGGGGCACACACTCGCTGAGCACAAATGAGTACACAGAATACCCCCCCCCCCAATCCTCTCACCGGTCGTGTTTTGATTACATTAGGTTTGTTTAGTTTTGGTCCGCTCGTTTATTGCCGCGTGTTGTCGTGCGCTCGTGTCAAATGCTACAACACCTTTTCTTATTGTCACTCAGTCCACCTTAAAATCTCCTGTTGAGCTTCTGTTTACGTGTGACGCATCTCTCCTGATTGACTGGACACAGTCTGGCGACGGTAATCTTTTGAGAGCTCCAGAACACAACCCAACCCATCATGCACTGCGCTCAGAATTGAAATGTAAAGGATCCGTTTAGGCAAAGTAAGGGAAGTTTGAATTTGATGAGTAAAACTCACATGTTTCTCATTGGCTACTGGCACCATTTATTTGTATATGGGCGTGGCTTTCCCATCACTCACCATGATCCTGTTATTTTAACTCAGTTGTTTGAGTTATTAAATGTAATCGGTTTTAGGTGATCTGTTTACGCATTCCATTTGAGTTCACTTAAACTGTTAGCTTTTACAGAGTGTGAAATACGTCATTCCTGTCTTATTTGTGTGGGCTGCCTTACTTTAGTGGGATAAAATAAGCTGTTTTGATTGTGCTCCACTTCTGACGGCAAGTGGGAAGGAGTTGCCACGCCTCCTTGCTTTATTGTCTCTAGTCACAGTGCTGGACCTGCATTTTTTTAAAAAAACCTATCTGGATTCCTACAGAGAGTATACTGTATATTTCAGCCACTAGATGGCCATCTACTTCCATTTTTACTAGGGGAAAAGAACACCATTCATTTTCTGTAACCACTCTTAAGAGGGCCACATTGGGTCCTAAGACTACCTCAAACCATCAGATGCAAGGCAGTAATACACACACAACACATCACATGGCATCATACACTTACCCTTTTATAACAGTGGGCAATTTCACACAGCGAATACACCTTCCAAATTGTGTTTTTAATATATGGGAGATAAACAGAGCATCTGGAGAAAACCCACGTAGATACAGGGAGAATACATCTCACAGACAGTGACTCGAAGTGGGGAATGGACCCAGACTCTGGAGCTGTTACCTACTCTTCTACCACCACCACATTTAGCATGAAAGCCTCCACTTTCTACAACGCTGCCTGTTGCTCCACTACCTCCACCTCCACAAAACCCCTTTTATCTCATCTTTCTTAATGACCTAACCCTCCAACTCCTCCATCACATTGTTTATTTCTTGTCCTATACTGTGTACCCTTCAACCTTACCTTCTCAACAGCCTACTCTGCTCTTTTCTCCTCCTCCTACATTACCAACAAAACTCCTCGTCCTCATCCTCGCACTTATCAACTGCAACATCCTGTTCATTCCTACTATACCAACTTCACCACCAACTCCTCCACCTCCACCTCCACCTCCTCCACCTTCTCACCGTGCTGTGTTAGTATGAGTGGATCCTACACAGCAGTGCTGCTGGAATTCTCTAAACACTCTTCCCACTTACTGTCCACTCTAGACGTGTACAACCTTGTAGATGAATATTGGTCTTTTATGTTAAGACCAAGGTGGGTTAGGGAACATTTGTGTTCTTTGCTGCACTAGCAGCCTCTACTTTTCTGGAAAAGGCTTTACTCTAGATGTTGACACCTTTCTGTTTGGATATGATTACATTCCACCACAAGAATATTAGTGAAGCTGTGTACTGATGCTGAATTCATTCATTCATTGTCTGCAACTACTTATCCAATTCAGGGTTGCATTGGGTCCAAAGCCTAATTGGAATCAGTGGGCGCAAGGTAGGAACACACACTGGAGGGGGTGCCAGTCCTTGGCAGGGTAACACACACTCACACATTCACTCTCACGCACACCTACAGACACTTCTGAGTAGCCAATATATCTACCAACTTTTGTTTTTGGACCAAAGGAGGAAACCCATGCTGACATGGGGAGAACACACCAAACTCTTCACTGTCACACAGAGCTTGACTAGAATCCACAACCCCAGGACCTGGGAGCTGTATGACAGTGACATTACCAGTTGCGCCACTGTGCCACTCCTAATATAAATGATTAGTTCAAATCATCCCAAACGTACTTATGTCATCAATTAAATGTTATCAATTTTTCTTCACCCCTCTAACTGGCATTTGACATCGTCGCATTTCATTTCCTGCTATTCTGTGGAGATTATCCGCCATGTAAACTCTGTGTACCGTGGTGTCTAGAAACATTTTGACATAGTGTAGCACTCAATATAAAAAAAAAACCTCAAAATATTGTTTTTCCACCTCTATTCCGACAAAGCCTGCATTCCTGTTTTGGGATTGGCCGGTAATGAATTCCCAAACTGGCCCAGAACCAATCAGGTCGCAGGAGGGCGGGACGTATCTGAAATCGTGTGGGTTTAGATAACACTATCTACGTCATGTGACCGAACTTTGGTCCAATGGTGGAGCCCTAAGAGCGGAGTCTGTAAATAAAACCAAGAGCAGAACCGCGAAGAGCTCCGAGTCCCTCACCGAGAGTGTCTGGTCGCTGAGAACACAGGAACAGGACCAGAACATCGGGGTGAACCGACACCTGCACTTCGGGACGAAAAGGGGACGTTTAATTTGGTGCTGAAAAAGCTACCCGAAGCTCCACCGCCGAAAGGAGCCGAGAAGAGACGAACATCATGAGTGTCCTCGCGCAGCGAACCACTCGCTTTCGCGCCCTTTTCGCGGCTGGTTAACCGTTAAGAATAAAAATTAGTTTTGCGGGGGACTGTGACGGACGTTAGACGGTTTTTTTGGCGATAGGGCTGGCTGACTTCTTTATAAAATGCCCGTGAGGAACCGATACAATCTTGTGGACGATGTGGCTGACTCCCGGGTCCCACTTCACAACGACGAAGCTTTTCAGCACGGAATACACTTCCAAGCCAAGGTAACGTTAACGTTAAAGGGCAAGTCCACCGACGGCTTATAATTTATGCTTAGATTTGTCTGTGCTTTTCTGAAACATTCGTGCGCACAGTTTTTTTTAAATCATATATAATTCTCAGTTAAGTAGTGATTTATAAAAATCTAGTACAAGAAGTGACACATATACAACTTTTTCCTAATGTCATATGCGAACGTCTGTGCACTCCTGGGAAAATGACATTTTGATATGGCAAATTATATCCCTCTCAGTACTCTCAGTCAGAGTCCGTTATTTTTACGAAACTAACACGTACACCTGTACCTTCTTTCAGCATGTGTGGATCTATATCTACAATTAATCTCCACCTCTGTTACGTTACCTCCTGTGCCACTTGCTTGCTGCTCGAAAGCCCTGCGCTGCAAGTTAACAGGATTTGTTCCGTATGTTTATGGCGTCACAAACCGTGGCTGTCTGTATCTGCCCATTTTATAGTGTCTCTTAAGCACTGCAGTTTCAGAGCAGATTTGGCAGCCATGGACGCTCACTGTTTATTTCTGTCATGATATGACTTTATTAAAAAAAATCCCAAAACCCCACATGGACATGCTAACAAGATTTAACCCTTGATATTCACTGGAGGGTGTATTTACAACATTCTCCACAGGAAAATTAATGCTACCGTTTCTGCATAACTTGCGTTGTGCATATTCTGCAGTATTTTTGTTCTATGTTATGAGTGTAGTTTAACAGACATCTGTGCCACGCAGTATTTTCCATTTCTCGTCAGCTGCAACAGCCTCATATCACTTGCAGAATGAAAGTACAGCACTTCAAACACCAAACACAGTTACATTTGGAGTAAAAAGGAATATTGGGTGAACTGAAATTGTCAGTGAGACTTTCCTTTGAGATGCCCTGCATGTTATCTGGGTTCCTGGACTTACATTTGCTTTAACTTTTAATTTGCCACAAACCATAGCATGATATTCTTGTTCATGTGTAAGGAGTAGCTTACAGGCTTTTAGGATGATTTATTCAATATGTGGGTTTTTAGTGTTTTCTACACGTAGCCTTGGCTACACTGACAGCCAGCAAAGTGAAGTTTAACCCAGTATGTATTTTAACATTTTATATAGGTAATCCAACACACACACACACACATGGATACAGATGGACTGTGAACCCTTATGTTTCATTCACATACTCACATAAAAGAAAATTCATTCTCTCAGACTAGGCTTATTCCAGTGTATATTATTCTGTGTTACCTTCTCTATGCATTTTATAACTAGACCAATTTAAAAAGAAGGTCCAGTCTGTGTCTGAAATGTTGTAACAGTAGAGGTCACTTGAATACCACAGGCCTTTTATGTAGGTATAATTTAGCTATTACAATGTGATTAGAGGTAGAATTTAAAACAGGCTGTTCCCAAGTGCCCCACTGTGTGGGCCTTCTGTATAAGAAGATGGACGATGCTGGCTGAGATCTGTACCACACAGAAGATTAAAAAAGAAAGTTAATAACAACATTGCTTAAAAGAATTTTTTATCTTCGTTCCCCACTGAGAGAGAGAGAGTACATAGACTCTTGTATGATATCAGATCAGGGCTAATCATTAATAAACATGGCACACTGTGACAGAACTCTTAACACAAAACACCGGCAAGATTTTGAAACCCAGCCAGCTGCACATTAGCCATATTAAAAAAGCATGTTTGTGTAGGCATATTTTTCTACAGTGAGACTTCACTATGGAGAAGTGATTATGAAGCAGCATAAGACTTACAGAAGCTAGGCAAAACCGCTAGACTTTAAGGAAGGCTTATTCCAGTAGGTTTTATCTATTATAAAAGCTACATCTGACATACGACCTGTGTCAGAGGGGATTGGGTGGTAGTGTGATATTTTTTTGGGTGAGGTGACTTTGTTGGGTGAATTAAATTTTTCTTTGTAGCTCTGTGTGTATCACAGTAACATGATGCTGATGATATGATATTTGTTATACTTAAGGGCACTGGGAAGTGCGTACTTGTTCAACTAGCCTGACTTAGCAGTGTTATGTCACTGTTACAAACACTGAGCTACAAAGTCTGTCATATCATGTCAGAAAGTGTCTGGAGAACCTGATGTCAGAAATATATCAGTGTCACATGATATTATATAAAATTTGAAGATGCATGAGAGGTGATGCCTATTACAAGAAATGTTTATTAAAGCTTAGGTTTGTCTGTGCCTACCGCTCAGCTCAAGTGCCTGGGGTCCTGGGTTCAATTCCTGTCTGAGGGGAGTTTATGTGTTACCTGTGTTTGTGAGGCTTTCCTTTCGAATACTCCAGTTTCCTCCCACAGTCCAAAAAAATGCAAATTTGCAGGTGGATTAAAGATGCAGAATTGCCCACTAGTAGGAGTGTGTTAGTGAGCTTCCCAGCCACTGGGGCTACATCTGCTGGTGTGCTTCTAGTGCTTGTCCTTAGTGTGGATGAATGGCTGGGTTGTGACAGGATGGCAACTGGTGTAAAACCTTTGCCAAGTCCATTATGCAGACTGTGTTTGACCCTTAGCAGGAGCACCAGAAAAATTTGACATAAAGGGCTTATGTCTGCATCATGTATTTTTTAATACCCCATGCCCACTGCATGGTCTGCTTTACTATTATGTAAATTTAGTACGTGGAACTGGACACTAAAACGTGATGTATAAAACTTGCAGAGTGCAGACTGGCCAAGGACACTTGTCAGTTATGACAAAATGCAGACATCCAACACAAAATAGTCATTTGTAAAATCTCTAAGTTACAGTAGAGACCACATTGGTCCACAAGTTCGTTGGATTTATGGTTGATGAAAGCATCCAAAAGTTGGACGGTGTGGGAAAGTAAGTAAATAAATAAAAAAACTCTTCTGATCAGTTTAAATTGATGCACAGAGCGGTGTTCAGTCCCAAACATCATGAAACAACCCTTAACAGTACTACTGCCATTGGTGAGGTTTCCAAAGCCTTTGGTTCCCATTAGAGACCATGTTTTATGATGTCTTCAGCTACATTTTGGTGGAAGCCATTGTAGTGGAAAACCTACGAGATTCAAAGGATCAGTAGTGTACAGTCGAGTAGAGTAGGTGCCATGCAGTGGAAAAGCACCATTAGTGGCACACAGACCAAGAATGTAAAGTGATACACAAATCATGTGCAAAGACCCCACTGTTAAATGTACACTGTACAGAATAAACTGGAAGCCAGGTTGTCAGTGTCTTAATATAATGCAGATTATTTTGCTGGTTACTGCTGCTAAACCGAGTCTGTACTGTTCGATGTTCACATACACTGATATTAGTGCTGAGTACCTTGCTTTTTATAAATCTCCAGATGTTGCTGAGTGCCTGGGGAACCTCTAAGCCAGATATTTTCAGCAACCTAAGGGGCCTTATATAGCTCAAATTTGCGATGGAGGATTAACTTGGAGACGTCTTCTGTGCAAAAGCAGCATTAGCTGCCTGCTCGGCTTTGCCTCCTTTAAAGTTTTATCACAGGGAGAAATTGCAGTTCCGTGCTGATCCAAGGCCAGTCTCGCTTTGCCGGAGGTTATACTTAAAACATTTCGAGTAAGGGAAGATCATGCTGGATCTGTTTAAAATTGTATTTGTCCTGCAGACCTCAGAAGTATCATCCTAAAAGTGACTGAACACTGTCCTGTTTATAGATAAAACAGTCTAAAATGCATGATAATAGTGACTTGACTAGTTAAGACTCCGTTCCCACATACCCCCATATCCCAAAACAAGAAAGATATGGTATTATGGGAGATCCTCTGAATGTAGTCTTCAGCTGACAGAATGAGGCTATGCTTTTCCTTTCTTCTCAAGGACAAGGCTTTTGACTCAACCACTATTTAGCCTTAACTTGACAGTGTGCTTTATGTCAGGGCCTTTGTTGGTCCTTAACAAAGTGGTAAAATAGATTTATTTTTAAAAGTTTGCTGTCATGGCATGAATTGTCTGAAGGTCTCTTATTTTGAAATATTAGAGGTATTACTTTCTAACTTGAGACATACAACTGAATAGAAAAGGCTCTGTGTGTTATATAAGGGGTGTAACAGTGCATTGTGACATTTTGATATCTCAGTGCAGAGCTGTGACTGTGCAGCTCTGAAAAAATATTCAGCTGATAGTGGTTCTGGAGTTAGAAGCTGACCACTGACATAAGATCTGATGAAGTTGATCAAGGGGTTTCATTTATCCATATCTGCTTTGGATTTTGGTTATTTGGAAGAAGGTAGACATTAAACATTTGCATGTTGTGTATGTGTTATGTTGACACCCACTACCGTATGTGTGTCTAAAATTTATATTTATATATTTGTTTTACAGTATGTTGGTAGTCTGGATGTCCCAAGACCCAATAGTCGTATGGAGATTGTTGCTGCTATGAGGAGAATCAGAGTAAGTATATACCTCTAGTAGGACTTTGTGTGCTGTGTTGTAGATACACAAATTATTCTCTGAACGTAACATACTGCATAAATAATATGCAAGCTACACCTTATAATTATGATTTATTCTGCTACTTTAAGTGCATTGTGGACACATTAACTGTGCATGTACAGCTTGTGTATAGTCTTCACAGAATAGATTAAATCACATGGAACGTGGTAAGGTCACCATGCATTAAACTAAATATCATGTATAGGGCCTCCCAGTATTGGTTTGCAGCAATAGAACTGAATTCTCTGGAGTGATGCCACTCCATTAAATAGCTTTGGGTTAAGTTGGACTGGTGTTTTTGATTCAGAACTCATCCAACCTCAGCATATCACAGCAATATTCCCACATCTAGTGTAAAGCATTCCCAGAAGAGTGAATGCTGTTAATTCATATAATGCATTTACCCAATCAGCAGAGAAACTAGACATGAAGACGTAAGAATGATTTGAATGTAGATATTCAAGTGCAGTGAGGTTCAGCTGTATTGTATTCACATGTAAACATTGACATGTCTGCAAAACATCCAGTTGTGTGTAGGGCTGCGTATCGTAGCAGCTTGTATGTTATCAATCCCTCTATTTCTGAATCACAATTAGAAGTTTTTCCTACACCATCTTTTAAATAGGTGAAAGTTACTGTTCAAAGTTTACTGCAAAATACCCTGAATCTACTACAAAACATGGATTGACAGCTATAATGAGCATGGAACTGGGATACTCATTGGGACTAAAATGGAATTGGGACTTTTGGCTTTTTTTTTGTGTTCTCCCTGAATGTTTTTGTGTTTTATTATCATGTCAAAAATAATGCATTTATGTAATTGCTAAATAATTTTCTTTCTATTAATGAAATCAGTCATTCACAAAAAGAAACACTTGACAGTTATTTGGGACTGAAGAATGCATATTAACAGGGGCATATTCTACTTTTTTCCACACAAGTGAACACAGATCTGGGGTCTTAAGAAATGTCTGTGACATGCTTTGGACAAAATACTCCAAGGATCAAACACAACAGCACCATTTGTGGGTTAGTGAGCTCCAGGTCCCCAAATGCATTTGCTAATGAATAAAAAATGTGTTTTTTAAATAATATGTCCCCTTAAATTATAAATACAACATATAAATGTGAAATATACTTCTTTTTTATTCCATAATTCTGGCCATTTATTCCTCACTTTGCTCACCATTAGCTTTGGTTGCCCTAGTGGCCAGTGCATATTGCTAGCCCTGGGCATTACTCTTTGACAGCTTAATACAGTTAATGGGTGTTTGCTGTATGTGTAGTTTTATTTTTGAGAATCCATATTCAGCACACAGCATAATGAGGAGTAAAAGAGATTACAATACAATAGACACAAATTATAATCTCTGCTGAGAATAGAGTGGCCCTAGTTTTGGGCTCTGTCCAGTAGGGAACCTTATGGAAGCAGAAATGTTCTGAAAATGTCTCTTTCTGTAAGCCTAAAAAGTATGAGATTTATGAGTGTGTCTGTGTACTCATATCTCTATATCTTTATATCCTTTTCTCCTTTTCCATGTTTCTTTCTCTTGGAGTTCAGAATAAAGGACATCTCTGTCTGTTAATTAGATTGGATTTGCTGCTTGATCGCATGTCTCTGGAGCAGGAATTGCTGTGTGTGTGTGTTGCTTGTTAGCTTCAAAGAGGATGACAGAATATCAGAAGGCCTTGGGTCTGGGATTTCTCCTACACCTCTGTACCTTTTATGCCTTTCCTATGCTTCATCTATTTTTATCAAGGAACATGGTCAATAAGAGTTATGTTATTACTGGTAATAACAGTATTGTTCACAGTATTGTATCTTATCATCTAAGTTCTGTTTAGAATGAAATCTCTAGTTCTAGATCTCTAATGCTCTAGTAAGCATTATCACATACATTAAAAAGCATAAATAAGATTGGCAAATATAGCCATAAAACATTAATAGGCCTTATACAGTTTTGGTTGTTGTGTGTCTTTAATATGGTTTCAGTAATTTTTTCCACTTACAAACGCAAATATATTTGTCATATTTAATATTCACACTTTCAGCACATTTTTCAGTAAGATTTTACTGTACCGTGGTTTTGTTGCTGCTGGAGATAACTGCAACATTTCAAGGTCTGTGAAAATGAAGAAAACAGCCTAAGCCCAAATTGTTTGCAGGCCTCAGATTTGCTTAATTTAATGATGTTTAATGATGTTTGTCTCTGCTGATGTTTTCTAGGTTACTGAGATCCCTCTGAGAAAATGTGTGCCTTGCACATTTTTTAAGCTTGTGCCTGTCCTGTTCTTAAACAACAGGGGCTTATGAAAGTGTGTATCTGGTATCAAACGTTTGGCCTGTCCCTCCAGTCCTCCCTCTTTCTCAATTTCTTACTTTCTGTTGCTTTAATTATTGGTGGGTAAATGAGGTCTTTTGAGCTCATTGGAACGCAGTGGAAGTATTTTAGGTATGCAGAGAAGCTTCTGAATTTCAACTCCTCTGGGTGTGTGTGTGTGTGTGTGTGTGTCTCTGCACAGTGATCTGAATGCTCAAACAGTGCGAAAAAGTTCTGCAGCACAGACAGACCCAATATTTATGCCTATGAAGGTAATAGAAAAATATTGTAAAAATGTTAAAAATTATGTATAAAACTCCAATGCTATTGGATGGAGTTCCATTGCTCCACAGTTTAGAGTGAAGCCTTATTTCGTTGGTGTTATGCATGACTATATTGGGTTAGGTGAACATTTAGAAAAGCATTAAATGGAATTTCATTATTGCTTGCACTAGGGCAATACTTCAATATCAATATATTTCACAATGTAAACGTTTAAATAACACTGACATGATTACACATGGGTGGCACGGTGGAGCAGCAGGTAGTGTCGCAGTCACACAGCTCCATGGACTTGGAGGTTGTGGGTTCAATTCCTGCTCCGGGTGATTATCTGTGAGGAGTCTGGTCTGTTCTTCCCGTGTCCGTGTGGGTTTCCTCTGGGTGCTCTGGATTCCTCCCACAGTCCAAAAACACACGTTGGTAGGTGGATTGGTGACTCAAAAGTGTCCGTAGGTGTGTGTGTGTGTGTCTGTGTTGCTCTGTGAAGGACTTGCGCCCCCTCCAGGGTGCACCTTGCGCCCAATGATTCCAGGTAAGCTCTGGACCCACCGCGACCCTGACCTGGATAAGCGCTTACAGATTATGAATGAATGAATGATTACACATTTTCAATACTTAAGTATTTATAATTTACAGCATCACTGACTGATGTACATTACAGGGCACTGCCATCAGTTCATTGCACTCTGTTCTTGGCAGATTTTCTGTGGCATTTTTATTGTTCATATCGGTATTGGAATTATATTGTATTGACTGAAATTAAGAACTATATTGTGATATAAATTTGTCATATCATCCAGCTCTAGCTTGCACTAGTATTTGGGGCTAATTTAATGTGAAATTTGAAAGTCTATGCCTGATTTCTATGTCATGATAGTGATAGGAACTAGACAACAAAACTATATACATATAGTTTATACATATTTTTGATTACGGTACAATAATGTTAAAATATGGTTAACAACATGTTTGCAACATCTCCGTCATCAGGCAGGATTTTCATAATCATTTCATGTGGGAAGCTTTTTGTGAGGAGCTTTTAGAGATGTTGAAGTCTGGTTACTAACATCAGAACTGTGAACAATTCTGTGTAAGTTTCTCTAGAACAGAGCATTTCACATCAAAGTACTCTAAACGTCTCTTTAATTATGCAGAAAGTTTGCAAAACTGGTGGAAAACCTTTTTAAAGTTTCTTACCGGTTTCTCAGAAACATGAGTAAACAGACGGTACAGATCTCTGACAGTGATTTCGTTAAGTTCTTTGAAAACTCAGGAGAGAAGGAAGAAGCCGTGTGTGCATTTCTCTGTTTCTGTTACTCAGAGGCTTATGGATGTCAGTCAGTTTGTGCAGAAGTGAGAATGCAGTGGCAGCTTTGATCCCCCTTTGTTTCTTTCTCTCTTTCTCCCTTGGTTTATCTTTAGTGGCTCTGTGGGTGAAGGTTCAAATGGCAAAGTTGCTCTTAACTGCACTTAAATGTGAATGGCACGTCCTTGTTTGCTGCCTTTTGATCTAGAGCTAAAAATAGCTGGGGAAAGTAGCCCATTCCCAGTGGAATAAACAGCAAGTGCTCCTGTCTGACCATATAACCTTGCATGTTTATCTTCTTTTCTTAGCTTTTGACACCTTATAGTCCCTCTCTCACTGTCAGTCCATTGTAATTCAGTTAATTTCATCAGGAAAAAAGTGCCATCGGCAGCATGGGAATATTCCACAGACACATAATGGAGAGGCTTTAATTATTTTGTGAGTTCATTTCTCACCGGATCTGATTGTTCGAGCCAAGCTTTGAGTAACCAAGGGCTGTGGGTCTGCATGCCTCAGCTTTTAAATGATAGATGAGAAATGCTATTATGGCCTCATCCCTCTGGAGTGAGCCATATGTAAAACCTGTGTGATGCATATTAAATATTGCATAGCTTGCATCATGGGTCTTTGATTGTATTGAAAAGTGTTCTTGCCTAGTGAAGGGGGTTTTGAAACCTGTTATGTTTGAAGTGTGTTAGGGACCACAGTCAGCTCTTCATGACTTCAGAACTTCTATACACCTCAACTTTTCCATCAATTATTTAAGGTAATGTAATTTCAGATTCTCTTTCATTATGTTTTGACATATTTCATATTCATTTTTAGTAAATTATAATTATCGCATGAGCAACTTAGCAAATCCTGCTCAGGGCTGCTACTAAATTACCCAGAGAACAAGAAGGTATTTTTAACAAAAAAAAAAAAAACAAAAACAAAAAAAAAACAGTCCATGCAAATTGTCTTAAACTGTGTCACCACTTAAGCACCACCTGCTTACCTAGCCATTGCAACCAATAACTTTGCAGAGCAAGTGACTGGGTGGTGACTATTGGCAGGTTTGCTACTTTATGAGTATAAGTAGAGTTGTCAAAATTAATGTATTAACCCGTGTAGGAATTTATCAACTATTTAGTTTTATTACCAGGTTTGACCAAAACTTCCTCCAATAATTTACTCTCTTTACACAGTCTAGTGATGTGTTAATGGTTTTATGTATTGATTTTAACACAGGTTATGTAGTGATACTGTTGTGTTCAGAATGTAGATTACATTTTATTTATGCTGAAATATGTATTAAATAAATATCATGCAGCGTTTAACTTTCTTGTGATTATATTTATATTTAAGATTATACGATTAAGAGGTAACACTTAAATTACAGCCTGCTAATTACTGGGTAAATACAGAGTAAGTACCTGTTAATTAATCCATAAGATAAAATAAGTACTGATTAAGTAAAGCGTATGATACTAGAAGTATCCGGTTATCACTCAGTATCTTACAGACATTTTACAAATAAGGCATGTAACTACATTCCATTGTACTTCTAAGCATAATTATAGATTATAAAATTTAATTAAAAGTATGTCCGTTTATGCAAGTGACTATTCCTTTCATTTTTTTATAAATACGGGATGCAGCTACTACTTTGAATTCACTGTAGTTCTAAATGTAATTATAGATCCTGTAAAATTGTTTACAGGGAAGGGCATGGTCAGCTACGTTCATTACAGGCACTAGCAGATTTTCATGGTGCTTTGTACTCATTAGATTCAGCACATGTGATTTACCAAAATAAGCATCATATACTTCTGAGATGTTTTACACTGTTCAGCCTAGATGTATTTAGGCATTATATGTACATAGCTGACTAATGATGAAATGGGTGTTTCTCTTCTGCTCACATAGGTACGGCAGGGAGTATGCATCAGTGTTTTCTTCCATATTCTATATGGATCTATAGTTACATTAAGAACTAAATTCAAAATAGTAGCTGCATTCTAAACTTGGGTGTTATGTGAAATGTTCAGCTAATGTTCTGCTTTTATTTAAACGTTCAGTTTAGATAAAAACACAAAACAGAAATACGATAAAGAATATGCTGGACAGTGCATATTTTAGTTTGCTGGCTGTGTTTCTTCATCTGATATTTAAAATTTAAAGTTCTTGATTTTGGTAATAAATTAAATTAAGAATATTTGGAATAGTACATTTCTTAGAAATGTCCCAAAGGCAGGAAAAACAAACAAACAGACAAACAAAGTCTTCTTTGTTCCATCAGTATGTGTCTCTCTATCTCTCTTCTCTTCTTGGTTTTGGGAGCCCCTGACCTGCCCTTTGTCTCTCTTTATCATGTCGCATTTGTTTCTATCTCAACTTTTTGTTTGGCTTTTGCACTCTCACTATCCTTTGCTCTACCACACCAGTGACAGAAGTAAAAGAGATGAGTAGAGGCAGTGGAGGAGTCCCTCCCCTTCTTTGAGATTGTCCCCTTTCCTCTAAATGTATAGTGGACTGTTATTTTTTTTCTGGGTTTAAAATGGCAGCTGTGTTTAAGTTGAAATTTTAAAGAAGATGGTACCAATATAACCGGTTAGAACATATTTTTAATCCAGTTCTATACATCTAACATTCCTAATAAGTTTCTTTATTATTCTCACAAATCCATTTGGGGCTGTCATGTTCTGTGTCCAAGTTCCATTAGATTAGCTGCCATTGTACTTATGAAAAACCACTGCAAATAAGCTTAAGTCTTAGTTAAGAGTTGAGACTCTTTTCATTTGTCAGTACATGCTTGTTACAAGACTACAAAGGCTTGAGTGGAGAATATCTTTTATTGGGTGATGTCTCACTCTTAAATCTTCAGATTCATTGGTATTACTACCATGCTCATAATGATGTCAACTTTGGAAGAGCACATGAGTGTTTTATAAAGAAAACAACTATTAGAAATATAATAGTATGAGTTATGCTTAGCCGGGATTGGAGCAGTCCTGGTATTTTTCAACAGTATTTGCTGCTTTCCTTGTTTACATGAGATACAGTGCAAATTCATACAACCGTATTACATTATAATTATGGTTCTTATTTTGTAACAGTGTAGTTTTTTTGGTTTGTCTTTGAGGGTTTAGACTAGTTCTACTGCTGTTGATCATGATGAAGTGGTTCTGGACGTTTAATGAATTAATCTTGTTAATGGACGTCTTTACAATTCTATTAAATGCTGGTAATGTATAAATTGGCAGTATTTAGAGTACATATTTATGATACTTTGATTATAATACCACACACCCATATTTCCATACTATGTAATACCACCAAATCACACACTATATTGTGGCTTTCACATACATCATGATTTTACTCTTGATACTCTTAATCTGCTCATATCAGGTCTTTCTCCCAAAGCAGGTTTCAGAGAGGAGAAATGAGAAGAGATGTAAGCGGAGAGAGAGAACAAGGAAAGTAGACTGGGCCGAAAAGGGAAGGGGGTGGGTGGGTAAGTGGGTGAAAGAAAGAAAGGATTCATTGTTGTGGGATAGCCCACGGACAGATGCAGAGTGGTGGCCTATATGCACCAACGTCTATGAGCTCCTCCATCACCACTCCTAACCTCAATCCCTTCAGCCTTCCAAACACCACCCATCCGGCAAGGTGGATTGTTTCAGCTGTCTGATTTGGTAGAGGGTGTGGATATAGAAGCGGGTTACATTTCATTCAGATGTATAAACATATGTATTCCTGTTTGTTTAACTAATTGGTGGTTTGGATTGTTTTGCTGGTATTGATACATTTTTAAACCAGTGGATTATTAAAGAGCATTAATTTGGCACTAGACCACAATACAGTAAACAAACGTGTGGCAATGTATGAAAATTCTTGGAAGAATAATTAATCGGCAAGCCCTATCAGCTTGTAGTGTGTTAAATCACAAAACACAAACATTGGCAAGTATGGATCATCTTGCGTAATCATAATATTAATTAATCTTGCTAGAACATTCAGCAAATTAAAAGAACTAAAAGAAGACGTCATCCTCCAACACACTTCCAGATCCTCCCTTCTCCACAAGTGCACTTTGGGAATTTCATCTTTGGATAACGTGGTTTTGTAATCATTCCTAAACTCCATCTCTGTAACAGCAGGCACTTTTAAACGTGGACACCAAAGAGGCTGGTGAATTCAGAAGTGACTCTGCTTATTTATTACCCCTCATAAAAGCTACATTTTAGTGATTACAGCAGCAATACTGCAACAGTTTTAATAGAAGTGCTGAAGAAACAGATCAGACTCATACACTTACGTTAATATCTCCCCCGGGGATGCTGTGAAAATGAACTAAATAGGTGTTTGTAAGTGCTGTCCATGTTTTCTGGCAAGCTTTTCACCTTGAAAAATGTGTCTAATTATCCCATATTCACAACTTCGGGAACAGACTGAAACAATCTGCCAACTATGTCTCCGTCTACCACATCAATGAACGCGGCAGGGATCCTCCCTCTTTTTTTTTCTTTGCCCTTTCACTCTTTCTTTCACGTTTCAGGGTCACTTCAGACTGAGTTAACCAGTAACATGAGGCCCATTGCCTCATATCACCATAGCAACCCAATTCTCTGCCAAAACATGCTCTATAACCATGTGTGTGTGTGTGTGTGTGTAAGATGTAAGGTGGTGGCGGGGGCTGTATGAGGCTAAACAAAAGGTGCTTAAAAGGGTGGAGTTCTCTCAAATGGTTTAGCAGGCTATCTCTGTCTCTCTCTCTCTCTCTCTCTATCTGTGTGTGTGTGTGTGTGTGTGTGTGTGAGAGAGAGTGAGTGAGAAGGAGAGAGAGAGAGCAAGAGAGAGAGAGAGAGAGAGAGAGCATGGCATACTTCCACTCCATTATCTTATTGTTCTTTAGTTTGTTTTATAATTGAATAAAGTGCTTTAGGGAAGAGACAGAGAGAGAGAGAGAGAGAGAGACAGAGAGAGAGAGACAGAGAGAGAGAGACAGAGAGAGAGAGAGCGAGAAGCAAGAGATGCCCTACTTCTTTGAGGCTATTTATCTATCCATCATCATAAACACTCTGGGAACTTCTCTCGCTCTCTTTTCACTTTTCTTTTCCTTCAGTTTACACAAGCCCATTTCTTGTCCTTTTCAATCTTATTGTATTTCTTTGGTTCTTCCCTGTTTCTTCTCTCTGCTTTTGCTCATCACATGCCCTTTTGCCTTCAGTTGTGACTAAAGCTGCCTGGGGCCTGCTAACTTCCTTTGTGCATGTGCATGCTGTTCTATGCTGATCATTGTAGGAAAAATGAAGGAATTGGCTAATAACAAAGAGTGAATTCAGGTAATATCAGGATAAAACTTTTTTTTCCTTTTTTAAACCAGCAGAAATTGAAACTTAAATAGATATATAAAATTAGAACAAATATGATTACCCAGATATCCTTTGCCCACGTACAATACTTCCCAGGGGCCTGATTTTGTTATAGTACTATTTTGACAGTTTAAAAAGCAAAACAATGGAATCAGTGGTCTGTTGATTTTTTTTCCCCTGTCAAACCCTCCCTTCCTGTCAAAATAGGGGGCTATCAGCCATGTTGAGCAACACATCTTTCTAAGATTATGTGGCAACTGACCAGGCAGCTTAGCATCAGTGCCATGCTCTGGAATTGCTTTGTGTTTTGTTTATTGTTAGTTTTTTTGTCTAATAGGTCTTGGAATTTATCTTGTTTCTTGTTTGGTTATGTAGTTAGTTTGCTACTAGGGTTGCAAAGGGGTAGAAAATTTCCGATAAATTTCCAGTAAATTACCTGTAACTTTCCATGGGAACTTTAGCTCGGGAACTTTGGAAATATTCCAAAATGTAAATTTTCCATGGAAATTTTGGGAAATTTATGGGAATTTATTGGAATTAATTGGAAATATTGGATTATTTCAAGGAAATATATCATACACTTCAATGTACCTTTTTTGTCAACAGCAGACATGAAGGCATAACAATACAAATAATAACTATGACATATGTGATATCATCGTTGGTGCACGTGGCATTTTTATGTTGAATAAAATTACTAAGTCTAAAAACACTAAAGCTAATGGTCTTCTAAGGTATAGGTTACACTACTTTACCAAGAATATGGACAGCAACTCAAATATACCCCCCCACCCCCATTTCATAACTTTATATTTATGTGTTTTATTGTATTTCGTGAAAAGAACAGGTCAGCTGGAGTGTCTGGCTGCCGCAAGTTCATACAAAAAATGCCCTTAATCCTAGACTCAACAGGCCTTTACTTAAGTTTTTTGTTGAACAGATCAACATAATGCCAAGCTTATGGTCATTGTTGTTTATGTTTATGGCTGACACATACACATACTTGTCGCCCTCACATGACAGATGGCGCCTCTGATATTTTTTAATCCCTAATGTGGGTTTACATACTTATCACACACACACACACACACAAACACAAACACATCTAAATACAAGTAACTCTCCTTTTCATTTTCTACTGTGGAAAGGCTTCCACGCCCTGACTAGACTGAGACTATTTTTCTTCTGAGCTGTTTTATAAACATTTGCTGCATTTTAGGCGCAAGCCACTATTTGGAAATCTATGCTAAATATTTTCTCTACCATAAGATCCTAGTATTTATGCACCACATATGTTTTCATATTTGAACAATATGGTTATAAGTATTTTTTAAATGAAAGTCAGGAAATAATCAATAACAAACCATCTGTAGATAATTATATTATATTTTTTTCCAACAATATAGCATGTAGTTTCCAAAAGATACACTTTGAAATTATCTGAATATTTGCTCCTTACAAATAATCTAATAAAATATCTATAATATTAAATACGGTTGTTACTGAGTTCTATGAACAATCCTACTGCATACCATCTTCCATAGTTTTCACTATGTGTTTTTGTGTTTTTCTATGAAAGACTTTGATTGTTTTATTAAAGACGTGGGAGTGTTAATTGTTGTATTTTATTTGACATTATATTGACAAATTATGAGATCAAACTGGAATCTAACATGAAAACGTCAAATTGATCCTGTTAATTATGAAGAGTTCACATATGACATAATACATAGGCCTATATAATTTCCCAAGTTAACTTCTAGGAATTTTCTAAATGTTGCATGTTCTTATTTTAGCTTATGAAGCATTTTTGTAAGCTAAAAGTAGTTACATGTAACTGAAACTGCTGAATCTCTGATTCCTCAGTGATCTACTTAACCTTGAGTTAGAGTATGTAATATTTGTAGTGGTTAAATATCTAAATATCAAGTCAACACAGAGATATCCACACAGTTACCCATGTTGATAATGAAATAGTAAGAGATTTGGACACACATCCTCACACAGACTCACATACTCCATGTAAACATGCACTCCCGTCAAAGCCAAGGTCAATATTCGTAGCCGTCATGTGAACCTCAGGGAGGGCCTGTCTGCATGGAACTCATCAGATTCTCATTGAAGCTCCTGGCCATTCTCCCTTTTAGTGTCTCTGTAAAGACAATGCATGTGGAAATGTTAGGAACGTGCACATTGGATTCAATATTAATGTTCTGTCTATAAACTAAAAGTGATCATGTGTGGCTCAAATTAAATACAACAAATATAAAATTCCTTTTCATTAACATAACTCCTTTGAGACTGTAGAGCTGAGAGGTGCATTCTGACTAACTTTGAGAGTTAATAACAGGAAAGAATGTAATATAATCCTAAACAGTGAAAAAGTATGTATTTCCTAAAGACAAACAGCAAAGAATCATGAGCTCAACCCATGAGCTATTCTTTTTCATGTTCCTCCAGGAAATGGACCTGCTTTTGTACACTGCTTCATGTATCATAGCTGTCTGATTATACATAATTAAAGAGTCATAAGGGTTCACTTTACACAAAGCTTTCTGGAAATGTAGTTGGATTACCAGTTTTGGACTTGAAACAGTAAATAACAGGGGATTTGGGAAAGTTTCTAGTGTTTTGACCTGCAGGTTATATTTTCAAAGTGCTACCTGTATTACATGTTCATGTCACTGTTCATTATTGCCATCAATTAATGGGATGTTAAGGGAATACCATAAAATGCAACTGCAAAGAGAAATGAAAGCTAACAGATATCACACTGCCAGAGATTAGTCTGAAAGAGTGCAGCACAGAGCAGTTGGCCTATGTCCCACACTCAGCATGTCTGTAGTGTTTCAGATGCCAAGAAAGTTGTTTGGAAGTCAAATCATCCACTCACTCACATCCCCGCCCCACCTCCCACTCTCTCTCTCATTCTCTCTGTCTCGCTGTCCCTCTCAAACACACACATACTCTTTTTTTCATTCAGTCTCTCTCTCTCTCTCTCTCTCTCCCTCTCACGCCCACTCTCACTCTCTTACATTCACATAAACACACCTCCCTGTACACTATTAGAATGGCACTCACTATCCATTTGATTGAATTCAAGCGGAAATCCCAACCACTCAGACAAGCTTGAGAAAGCCCTGTATTACACACAAGCCCAAGCAGCCTGTCCCTAACTGGGTCAAGGTCATCTCCCATAGAAACCTCCTAGACCTCATGTCTCATGTCCACATTATCTGAGAGTACTACTTTCTTTCTGAACTTTGGCAGTACATTTACAGCATGTATGTGTGTATATGGACATGTGTGTGTTAAAGAAAGATGGCTGTTTTGTTGTGGTGGGGAACCCCACTGACCTCAGTGCAGCAGATCAGGTTTTATTGACTCATCTCCGTAAGCACACAGTGCTACACCAATAACTTTAACATAACACTACAATCTCCTACATTTGTAATATGATAAAATTAAAATGAAATTTGCTCTGTATAAAATTGTTGAACAAATACAAATACAATGAAGTCTTAAACAGACACAAACCAACTCCATTCCTTTACACACCCTAACCATAGTGACTACCTCACTCAGTGCTAGGTTTTCTAGCAACAATCACAAAAAAACACACTCATCCAAACAGCTGTGGTAAGCATACCTACTTGACTCAGCACTAGTTTCTACAGTGCAGGATTTTTGGCAATATGGGAATAAGTATTGAATATATTTTTAAATATTAAGGTTTCAGTATGCAGTCTGTCTCACTAATTTACTCACTAGTCTCACACGTACTGGGCAATAATGTTTTCCACTATAATATCCAACAACATAGCAATTGCCTCTTCTTTTCTACCTAGTTTCATCTAAAAGTATAAGTTCAATAAAGATTTTTTTTTTTACTTTTGACTAAAGTAAGTGCCTCAACACCCATTTTCAGAGAAGCTGATTCTATTTACAAGCATCTCTATAAAACATATGCAAATCTACAATCTTTTAGATTATAAAGCAGAATGGTTCTTCATAACACTGAAGTTTGAGAGAAAAGAACCCTGCAAAATCATCTAGCTTTTTGGTTCAGTTTAATTTCCTTTTAAATCACATTTGCATTTTATTCTTACTTATTTATGAAAGTTATGTTGGGAAATGTTACTTTCAGTGGGGCCTGACCTTTCCAGATAGTGCATGGGCGTTTGCATACACACCTTTTAATTGTTTACTGGGACATTTTTGAAAAGAAACAACAGCGGGAATGCATTAAACCTTTAATATTTCAGCACACTGGCACTTGAATGAAAAGATAAAATTTTTAAACACTGTTATAAACTCCCATTTTACTGCTTCTCATATTAAGTGCAGAAAGAAGTTATATATAGAAACATCTCAACCCATGAGCTGTTCTTTTTCATGTTTCTCCAAGAAACCTGCTTTTTGTATGTCACTGCTTCACGTATTCTAAATATCTGATTATATGTAATTACAGACACTCATAAAGGGCTCACTTTACATGAAGCCTTCTATAAATGTAGTTGTCCTATGGCACGCAGTTTAAAGAACATTGCTTACAAACATTTTAATGTAGCAGTCCAAAGTTTACTTTGGGTATAGGTTTAGTGGCTTCGGGACCAGTTCATGATGTCGAGTAACATTCTGGACAAATGTTTAAAACAAAAATCTGACCTGAATTAGTTACTGGGCAGGCTTAACAGTTTTGGGTGGAACTTCTGAGAATTTCAAATCTGTGTCTTTAACCAAATATGGAAAGATCTTCAATGTTTGAATTGAAGATTGACCAAAGAAGGTACAGGTCTGGGGGGGTTGATCTCTGTGATATCTGGGTTAGTTTTGTTTGAGGATGTGACATGTTTCTCTTGAACAAAATCATGCAGTAATATCAAGATCACTTGACACTCTAGACTTTTAAGAAGGCCAGGCTGTCAAGCTTGGACTTAAGCCAGCTGAATTAAGATATTATTATTATTATTTTTATTGTTCTGTACTATTGTATTATACCATACAACACTGTCTTACTACGACAATGACAACGTCGATTATACAAAATTTTGAACTTTCATTGTCAATGTGTCGTTAAAATCCTTTGCACAGAAGCACCCTCTGATAAAAAAAACCCAAAAACAAATGTCCTTATTACACAGTCCCCTAACTATCATTTTCCAGAGCTAATCCAGAGTTATCATTTTCCAGAGATTTTCAGCCGTCTGCACTCAAACATTCTCGGTAAACACCAAACCAAACACACTGCTCTGTCTTGTATGTTCACACCTGGAGCACAGCGTCCTTTAAATCTCTACCTTTTACACCACTGTAAACATGTAACATCACCACACATTTTGTCTTTCAAAATCACTTACAATCTCAGGGGAGGTGCTGCATTGGTGAAAATCTCCTAAAACATTGATAAGGCTCTCTCTCCCTGCCATAGTCAACATCCGTTTATTTCCTGCTGAGTGGTTACGCAATAATCCTTTTTGTTCCTGGCATTTGAGAGTTTAATTGTGTCTTTGTGAATTCAAAGCATAGGGTGTTTCTTCTTAAATTGCACAGTTGCTTTGAACTAAGGAGGGGGATCAGATTACAGCTCGTCAGCGAGTCAGACATGATTGACATCTCTGTAAACCAATAGTAGGGATTCAGACAAAAACAAATTCAATTAGATGGATGAAAGCAAAGACTTATTTTTCAGTCCCTCAGTGAACCAATCAATGTCCCATATAGCGTCTCCCCCACCTGGTTGTGAATGGCATGTGAGTTTCAGGTTTTGGGGTAAAACCGATTGCTCCTATGACACTTTTAAAATAGAATATCTGATAAAAGTTGTCAAATCTTTTCCCCTCAGTACAAAGTAAATGGCCATTTTGATGACCAGCAAGATTGCTCTGAGTAACACTAAAGTCTCCTTTCTCATCCTTTACTTACTGAAACACTCTCCGTTAAGGAATGGCAGTCTGCTGGATCTCCTCCTGTGCAGACTCGTCTTCAAAAGTGAAACAGATCTTTTCAGCTCAGAATGTTCTGGGCAAAATATTACTTGCCCAGGTGCAGAAGAAACGGCTTTTAAGACAAGGCTTAATCTGTAGGCATGTGCTCTATGGTTGCAGGAGATGGGCATTTGCCCTTGACTTATCTTCATAAGATCAACAATATGAAAATTCCAGTTACAGATTAAAGCAATATTGCTTTAATAATTTCAGTATGAAATAAGGATGGCACGAAAAATATAGCACTGGTTTCTTCCCACAGTCCACTAACACACGTTGGTAGGCGGATGGCTGTGAAACTGCCGATGGGTGAGTGACTGGGTGAGTGTGTGATGCACTGTAATGGACTAGTGCTCTGTCCACGGTGTGTTCCTGTATTGCACCCTGTGATTTCAGGTAGGAATTGACTTATCAGTTCAGCTGGTAAAGAATGATCAAGCTGATTGTTACGCAGCATCAGCTAATGTTCAGTGACATTCAGCATATAATAAGAAAAGCGAGTGAAAGACTGGAAAGATGAAATGTAAAGAGAGATTTTAAGCAAACCAATGAAAAAGTGGAACACTATTTTATTGCACTGGAGCAATGAGGAGTTATTTGTACATCAGTTTGGTCATACTGTGAACAAAGGAGGATGACCTCTGGCAGACTGTGATGGCTAATGCTCCGGGGGCAAGGATGACACTGACAGTTGTGTTGTTTTTGAGAAATCTCCTGGCTTCATATTTGTGAATAAATCATTGTCAAATTACATCTTTTATTTATTCATACACAATATTAAAAATGTATCAAGCTAATTAGAGTTCATTATAAATTCATTTTCTCTACCTGTTTACTGTTTCATATCATAAGTGCTGTTAGTTGCCTGCTTCAGGCTTAATTTCCAAATTATAAAGGGTGTGATGTTCATTCTCTTAAATTTGTCTTGCAGTGTATGTTTGTGGACACCTAATTTATCCATCATTTCTTCTGTAAATAAGGGCATTAATAGGTAGGTTGCCCCCTTTACTGCAGTGAAAACATCTGTTGTTTTGGGAAGGCTTTGGACTAGATGCTGGCTGGTTTCTGTGATGATTTAATGTTGAGTCAGGTCCTGATGTTGGGTGATTATTTCTGGATCACATGCCTCTCCAACTCATCCCATAGAAATTGGATGGTGCTCCTTCACACAGAGAACATAGTTCCTGTTAGCTTTATAACTCTCTAGTTGATGTTTGATATTTAGCATGGTGACCTTATAGGGGACATATGTTTAAAAAAAAAGTTAGCTAGAGGGTCTTGGGCTTGTACCAATCTATGAACTGTGAAACTATACAAACTAAAGTCTGTTTTTTGATCTGCTTACGTCTGAAATCATGTGAGCCTCTCCAATCACAGCACTGTTAAATAAACAGAGCAAAACCAACACAACACAAAGTGCAGGGAAATAAAATTGCTGAGTAAATATTAATAAAATATGAATGGAGAAGAAGCAGAACTCACAAATATGGCAAAAAATATATATAAATAAATCTGCTCCTCACTCTTGGGTTCATGTGCCGAACTGCGATGTGGCTCATTTTAAAGGAACAGAGGCTGAAACAGGTAATTGTGTACAGGGCTGTTAGACAGGGAAAAATGGTGCTATGATGTTTAATCCTTGTGGTATTTTGACCAAACCAAACTGTTCCCTTGTGGATAAGGGTAGTAGTATAAGTTCTATGGAGAATTCTTTTTATTATTATTATTATTATTACATTTCTTTCATTTATTAACTCCTCTTAACTATTGTCATAACCAGGTAAGTCATTCCTAATATTAGGGGTCTGTTGATGCTTGTCTGAGTATTTATTTATGGTCTATAGACCTCAGACACTACTTAATGAAAATCCATCATACAAATGACCTTAGCTGTAGACACATGCTTTTAAATAACAAGGTGTAGAATGAAAGCTTTCAGGCTTGCTTTCAAGATTATTACCACAAATGAAAATGATCAATCTAATACACCACCTGTGCCGGAGACTGGACTGAACATGCCGTTTGACTCCAAGCAAACAAGTCCTAAAAGAAATTTGGGAATATTTCCAAATTCCACTTATGCATTCATTAGCTGCTCCTGCCAAATACTGGAAAACACACTTGAATTATCTAACATTTGCTAGACCAAAATGATCATGCACTCAGAATTAAGATGGCTGGGATTTCCGTAATCACATCAATGATATAAAAGGTATTGTAATTGTTCTTTCCAATATTATATAAGTCCCCAGAAGCAGAGCAATATTTACAAAGTTTTTGAGGTGGTCAGAATAAGCATCTGACCCAGTTCTGGTTTGAAGCCTCCTCCCACGTTAGTGCAGTAGGTAGCTCAGTCAGAGCTGCTGGCAGCCCTTCAGGCTCCAGGATTGTGTCAATGTGCCCTTGAGCAAGACACTCAAGTAAACATTTCCCAGAGGTGCAGCATTGTTAAACCATTCCTTCAAGACAGGTCCATAAATATCTTCTTTGTACATTCCTTGCAAAAAATAAGGGTTGCCTTGTAAGCTCATTTCTTATGTTAATAATAAGAAATATACCATACTTTTTAAAGAGAAATTAGCTGATTACTTTTTTTTAACTGTTCATATCAAGCTAAGCAGACTACAGAGTGCAGACAGCCTTATAAATATAAAACGAATGAAAAATGCCTTTGGCACACCCTGAGGAAGGGCGCCATACAGATAGGAATCATCTGCTGAGGGACAAGGATGCAAAATTCAAGAGAATATTGAGAAAAATAATAATACATATAAGTAGGGCTGGGCAATAATTCAATATCAATATATATCGCAATATAAAATGTTTCAATCACAATGATATTATTTATAAAACTAATTTAATATTTCAGTATACATTATTTATTGTCACTGACACTCATTACAGGATGCTGCCATGAGGTAATTGTACTCAATTTTAAAGTTAGTTTAAAATATTAATATTGACAAAGCCAAGAGGTTTTTGATAAAAATTGTGACCATATCGTCCAGTCCTAAGTGTCTGATGCCCTCTGATGGACCGGCGCTTAGTGATTAGATACACTGTGATCTTGAAGCTCTTTCAGAATGAATGAATGAATGGATGAATGACTTCTGGATCACAGTCACAAGGCCAACTGATCTCAACAGTTTTAAAACTGAAAGATAAAGTTAATTTAAAAAAAAAAGATTTGTATTTCATGTTATGTTTTGGAAAATCAGGACAAACTTCAAAGAAAAAAGCAAATGGTTTATATTTTCGTGTACAGCTTTAGAACAGTTGCAGTATGAGAATATTTCTATATTTAGTTGTGGAACCTTTTAAGAGACTAGAGAAATGTAGGTTGAAGCCGGGAGAATGTAAGAGGTGAATGAAAGTGTCGGACAGAGAAAGAAATGGGTAGATTTAAAAGTTGTATGGATCAGTGGCAGTAAGAGCAGCCTTAGGAGTTTCATTCGAGGTTTAGTGTTAAGCTTTGATGTGAAATAAAGCTGACAGGGCAGTTTTAAGCTTCTGTGTCCTTTTGCACAGATACAGTGCGTTTCTGGTGCACGCGAACAGTACACTGACTTATTACCACAAACACACACAAGTACATATACACACAGACAATCTCTCCCTCACACCACAACAACTTCAAGGCTTTGTCATCCATTGCACACAGACTGTTTGGCTGTCATGTCCTGTTCTTACAGCCTGCCTCGTACACTCTTTAATATTCCCCCTCTTGCTCCCTCGTTCTCTTCCAGCTTATAAAAGATAGACAGATCAGCATTGTACGCCTGTGAAGGAGAAAGCCTGCCACAGTTTACGTGAGGACCTGACATCAATAATGAATACCTTTAGTCTTCCAGCAGAAAGTGATTCGTCTCCAGAAAGTGATTCAATAATGGCTCAGAGGACCTTATGTTCCAACACACTGGGCCAAAATGAAAGTCATTCAGAAGAAGAGTTACTTAGATGGGATGAACACGTTCACAAATAATTTCTTGCCAGAGTGGCCTTATTTTTTTCTTTATTTAAGTAAGTTAAGAAAGCATATGCCCAAATGACTTTGGTTTATGCTGCATTGTCTCTTAGTAGTGATTCTACAAATTATTGGAGAAATACAAAATTCAAATATTGAAATATAAAAATTCTGGAGAAAAAACACTGATAAACAAACTACACCAGTCATCAAGATCAGTGAATGTCATTTTGTAATCAATCTGGTCACTAGCTGCTGTTCCACCTTTAATAATACAGCCACATTAAATAGCCTATGCACTAGAACGTCTGCCACTTTTAACGTCACACAGAAAAAGAAATAAAGCTGACATATTCTATACAGTTCTGGGATCTTATTCTACACAGTTCTGGGATCTTAAGGAAACCTCTGGACAAGCTTTGGTCAAAATACCACAAGGATCAAACACCACAGTAGCGTTTTCCACCTGTCTAAACTGCCCTGCTCAGAATGATCATTTGCGGTGCCTGTTCCTTTAAATGAGAAAGAGCCACCTCCCAGTTTAGCTCGAGAGCACAGCAGTGAGAAGCGAGGAGCAGACAATTTTAGCCCTTCACTCTCAGTTCTGTTTTTTCCACTTAAAAATACTTTTATTAATTTGTTCTATTTATGAAAATGAAGTTAGCATAATGCACAGGAATATTATCACTCAGGGGTTTTTATTTAGTGCTAATGGTCCATGGCTAAAAAATGGCATACTCTACAGTGAGAGTGGGCTGGAGAGACAGAGAGAGGGACAGAGGTCAAGATGAGAGTAGAAAACTGGCATGTGCCCAGGCATGAGCATTAAAGCCATTTTACAGTTAAAGTCAGGCTTTAAGAGGAGCTTAATATATATGTTTACAAAATAATGAATTTACCCCCTCCCTCACTGTTCCAAAATGTTGAATAGCCTCAGTTAAAACATCTCCCGGATAATTTCTGCCGCAGAATTAAGTTGTATCCATTCCTGAGCTGAATTACAAACGGCATCAGTGCTTAGAGATCCCAAGATGCTCGAGCTTGCCTTGCTTAGCAGATGACATTGATCCGCTGATATACTTGGAAACAATCCAAAGCCTCTTCCTGATCTCCCTCCATTTAGGGCAGATGTTGTCAGGCATGGCTAATGGAAGCAATAAAAATGAGAGTAATATTGGTTATTAATAATTTTAAAATATAGAATTAAACATATAAAATGACTTCTACAGAGTCAAAACAAATTCTAAATATGGAGAAATTGACCAAAGATCACAAACTTGAGTGCATTATTGTGCTTTACATAGGAAGACACCTAAGACCAGAGGTATGTGCATTTTCACGGGGTGGCTGGTGAGGGCTGAAGAAGCTGATAATTTCTTATTTTTCACAATGTAATTTAGTGACATTGGTTTATTTTATAATAATTGGTCAAAATTAGTCTTACACGAAAAACGTAGCATCACAGTGCATGTACATTTCGTTATTCGGTTTTCCGTTTGTAATACTTAAATGGAAAAACTGAGAATAGAATTTGAATGATATAATAAAATGTACACTGACCTCTTGGCGACTAACAGAGAAAGCAAATGATATGATACATTTCAGTGTACTAATGTGCAGCACGTTTAATTTTTTTCAGGTTTACCTCACGTTTACATGTAATAGATAATAAATAAATAGGTGTGAGATAATGCCCAGAAAATAGTAACAAAACAAACGACTTGCCTTGGATTAATACTAAATAAAACAAACTACACCGTTTCCCTCTTTCCAAACCCAGAGAAAATTCTAAACAAAGAGAAGAAAGCAGGACAGAACACAAACCACACACCACACATACATAGGCTAGGCATATTTCCACATAACACGTCATACACATCAGTCATGAGCAAGTCCTGCACCAGTCAAACTGCAGTTTATGACGGGTGTTGCAAGCTTTATATTTATTTGCATTTGTCCAGTTTTTAACTTATTTCTGTTCCTTTAAGCCCCTTTTAAAAAATCTTTCTGATTTTGCAGTATGAGTTCAAGGCCAAGAATATTAAGAAGAAGAAAGTGAGCATGGTGGTCTCCGTAGATGGAGTAAAAGTTGTAGTACGCAAGAAGCAAAAGGTAGGCTGTGTGAGTTTTGTTTTATCTTTGTCTTACTTCTCTTAGCCTAAACCTTTATATTGAAATATAGCACTCAGCTGAGCAATCATTAGCATAATGCTATTGTTCATATAATTTTAACTGCAGTATCTGTTACATACCCTTTACAGTAAAATGTCATTAAAGGATCAGACAGAGCTCAGAAAGCATCAGTTAATCTTTAAAAGGTAAACCATTCACACATTTTATGTCACATTTTTTCCTGAATATTGTTTTATTTTTAAGAGAAAGGAGTGGACATGGGATGAGAGTAAAATGCTGGTGATGCATGACCCCATTTACAGGTAAGTCTGCAATGTAATCAGAATATAAATGACTGTTTACTTGGGGAGCTGTCCCAGTTTTGTCCAGTTTGCCTTTTTCAGATTTTTTGAGACCATGAAGGTATAAAAATGAGATTTAACCCACATGTTCACTAGTATACACAGTGCAGAGATGTAATTAGTGTTTTCTCAAATCTGCTTGCGCTTTGCTGTTGTTTACATGTGGCGCCTGTGTTTTTTTGGAAGGTGCTCTGTTTATGTTCACTGATTACATTTCATATGTAACACACACACTACTAGGAACATCATCTTTCATAAACTGTTTTCAGAATACAAATACTATCTTAACAAAAAAGGAACATGTGGATATTTTGGGATCGATTAATGTGCTAAAGGCAGGACTTCACTCCTGAGCACTCAGCCAAGCACTCAAGGATGAGATGCTGTAGATCAATACGGCTACAGTGCTTTCTGATGTATCTGCATCCTATAAAGCCTTGTCCAAGCAGAATACAAACATCAAAGTGCATCAGTGTTGGCTCTTGGTTTCTATGCTTTTGCCATCCCTTTGCTTAAAAGCAAAACATAAAAGTCAATTATTCAGTGCTCACAAAAGCAGTCCTTTGTTTTCTGTATAAATTAATGAGCTGGGGGACACTTAATTATACTATTTCAATTTAGAGACAAATGTAATTAAAAATGTTTTTTCACTGTTTTGGTGAAAGATACAGAGGACAGATGAGGGCACATTACACATGAATATGTAATATATAATGAAAATGAAATGATTTTAAGCACACAAGTATATAGCCTGGTTAACCAGTGCAGTAATGTAGTTTTATGTGCCTCCTCTGAGACCTATGGGACCAACCCCCCAGCTTCTTTTCAAGCTCCTATTATGTGCTAGCTAATACCATGAACAGAGAGATGGGTTGAGAAGGGGGCCATCCTTGGAGTGTTTCACCACTCAGGAGCCCGATAATTTATTTTGTTTTAATTGCAGTTGTTCTAAAACTGTATAAAGAAAATAATAATAGAAAAAAGCAGTATTCTACAAATACTGAAGACACCTGCAACATTTTCAGAAAGTGTTATTGTGATGTTATTTACTCGTGATAACAACAGTATCATATCATCCATCCCCAATCTTTCTTTCTTTCTTTCTTTCTTTCTTTCTTTCTTTCTTTCTCTCTCTCTCTCTCTCTCTCTCTCTCTCTCTCTCAGGATCTTCTATGTGTCCCAT
The DNA here is from genome assembly GCF_029633855.1 of Hoplias malabaricus. Classification (NCBI taxonomy): domain Eukaryota; kingdom Metazoa; phylum Chordata; class Actinopteri; order Characiformes; family Erythrinidae; genus Hoplias; species Hoplias malabaricus. Next base: position 31,292,155 of record NC_089801.1, on the reverse strand, counting down.
GACTCTCAGGATCTGAAGATTTTCAGCTACATCGCCAGAGACGGATCCAGCAACACTTTTAGATGCAATGTCTTCAAGTCTAAAAAGAAGGTAGATTGGCTTTGCAAACTTTAAAAAAAATTGGGTGGTCTGTATTTCTCTCTCATTTTTCCCCTGTGCGTCTCATTTCTCAGGCCTGATCGTATTACCTTTTAACTCAATCGTCCCTTTGATCAAAAGGAAGCTTATGATGACATGTGAAAAGGGGCTTTGCTATGTCCTATTTTTTTCCTTCTCTATGCTGGATCTCTTCCTCTATTTCTACTATCTATTCCTTTCCTTCTATTCATGTACTAGTTGATATTATTAGTATTTGAATATAAAATTACTGTTTTCACATTGCTGTTGCATATGGCAATATAATGACAGCACTAGCAGAATCAATGTAATCCATCAGAAAAACGTGTAGGACAGCACATAAGACTAAGAGAGTAAACAAAGATGTGATGCTTTCATGAAACATATAAACAAAGGCGTAAACAGCCTCCATTTGTCTCAGAGCCAGGCTATACGTATTGTGCGGACAGTGGGCCAAGCCTTTGAGGTTTGCCATAAACTGAGTCTGCAGCATGCCGAACAGAATGGAGACGGACAGCTGGACAGTCCAGCAGATGGAGAGAGTGATAAATCTACAGATGAACAGGCTAATGAAGGTAAGACATGAATTTTACAAGCACCTCCATGAGGTGTGTGTATGTGCGCGCGTGTGTGTGTGGGGCAGTACATTTAATTGTGCCCTTTTAATGCCCTTTGAAAAGCTTTAAATGCTTAATGTGCACGACCTGCATAAAACCTAGAACCAGAGAGAGAGAGATCATAGCTTTTTTTTGTCATTGTAAACATATGATTTAAAAACAACACTCCTCTAATTTTAACATTCTGAAAAAAAAAACTTATAAAATAGAATAGATTTTAAAATAGATATAAAATGTCACAACCTTATCCATAATCTACTTTTCTGTCTGTTTGTTTGGTTGGTTGTTTTTATTAATAAACTAAATTAAGCAAATAAAGAATAAGTGCAGATTTAAATAAAATGTTCTCTTTGTTAAAGGATGTGTAATTATTAAAGGCAAAAAATAATTAAAAATGTGGGCACCTGAAAATTTGTATATATTTATATCAAAAAATGTACACTTTGTAGTATGAGTAACACCAATCAGCAATAACGTGATTTCCGAATATGAATATCTAATGATTCATTTCCCAGTCCGTCAACTGACTGGAGCAGAGGAGGAGGATGTCATAGATGTGGGAGCAGAGCCTCAGTCGGCCACTGTGTGTGAACAGGCTATGAACGAGATCCTTCAGAGCCTGTCAGATCTCAACATGGTGAAGCCAGGACAAACCCTTCAGGTGAGAATGTCTATGTGACAAGGTGTGTGTGTATCTAACTTGGGGCTGAGGTATATATATAGCTTATGCATGAGTTTATGAGGCTGTGTGTGCGTACGTGTCTGATAGAGTATAAGAGGCACATAGTGACACTTTCTTTTACATTATTTATTAAAACAGATGGCTTTTAAAAAACTCGTGTCAACGGTGAAATTGAAGACCTTTGACAACAAGGCTGACATAAAGTGTAATCGCCACCTTTACCTCTTGCTCGCCCACATTTCAACATCTTTCATTTAACCTCACTGTAAGCCTCAGGTCCTTCTTTGATGGTGTTATCTCATCTTAGGCACATAAAGGGGTGGGGGGTGGGGGGCAGGGGGGGTTGCACTGAAGTAGTCAAGAGACTTTTATGAACTGCATATCTGGCATCACCTGCTTTACCACAACTGAAATAAAGAGAAAAACACATGGATTTTAATAGCTAGGTTTCCATCAGCAAATTTTAATGCATAATTTGACATACTTAATTAAAAAGGGTTGAGGGACGCAGCCCATTATTATTTGCATCATCCTCAAACTTTAACATTTGTCAACATTGCCAAAGATTGTTTGGCCATTAAGAAAGAAATACAATAAATAATTTTTTTAATTCATATATTTATCACTATATCTAGCTGTTTCTCAGTATGCGTTCTTATGTGTTCTTATGTCCTTGTGTTCTCTCCTGATGGCCTCTTCCACCTCCTTGATCCTTGATCTATCTTTCACCACCTGTATTTTTTTCTTGACTTGTCCCAAATGCGAAAGCACTGGTTCACAATTTGCCAAGAAAACTGACCTGAAAGTCATTTCTTTCACTGCAGCATCGTGGACCCACAATTGCACGGTGACTTCAAGAATAATTTCTTCAAGAACACTCTTCCTTAGAGCACAAATCCATTCTTTTTGTCCTTGCTACTGAGAAACTTTGTCTTTGTCTCTGTCTCTGATCTTATGATAGAAAATAGCATATATCCATATAATGATACAAAATAGCAATGAGAAACTGCTCAAAACTGTTTCTCTAAATTCAGTCCATGTTTTTCAGAAGTGACATCAAGAGATTTATTATTTGACAGAATTATTAGTTTTTCCTTTTAGTTGTCTCCAATTCTAATTCCTCAAAGAGTCTCCCTTGATCATACACAGTGCTCCCAGCCTTGGGAGGTTAGGGTTTCCAAGACACAGGGGACCAGCCATCAGACCTTTTTGAACGCAATGCTTAATGCACTGGAAGAAAACACAAACTGTTTCCTTTGCTAGATAGCACTGTGTTCAAAGAGATGGGGAGTGATCAGTTGTGCTCTCTAGGTCTCCCAGCCTCAGATGAAACTCGTGGTCACTTGATAAATAAATCTCACACCACTGCATCACTCTTGCACAGATCTAAAAGACAAGATTATTGGTAGAATATATTTGCATACTTTTAGTTATTTTAGTTAATGAGGACAGTTCAACACCGAGATCTAATGGTTTGCAGTTTTCTATTGTACACTTGTTGTTAACAATGTTGCCAACAGCTTGTCAGACCTAACCCTATTCAACACACAACAACACACAGCAATAAAACCCATCCAACTGAGCAGTAATCCATGAATAGCTGTGTTTTTTTTTTAGCAGCAAAACCTGTAAAAGCCTGCATCTAGAAACCCCACAAGCCCCTTCTGAGACCCTGGCTCCACATTCATGCAGTTGATATTGGATTATATGGGTATTTCCTCATTCTAAAGCATCTAAGCCATGAAATTAGTAGAAGCAATCTCAGCTTGGTGAGGTATGCTGTATGGCCAAAAGTCAACATTTCTTCTGAAGGGTCCAGCGCCTGCCTGGAATCACTGGGCACAAGGCCGGAACACATGCTGGACAGGGCGCCAGCCTATCGCAGGGCAGCACAAACTCACCCAGTCACTCACACCTCACACCACATTTTTGCAAGTATGTATGAAATGCTCCTGTGAATCTTTGTGTTCACAGTTGCTGTAGCTTAAAGTAGCTGAATTTACTAATTATATTGCCATGTCTACAAAAGTCCACGCAGCTGGAGCAGTGTCCATGCAGTTCTCAGTTCAGATTCATTTCCAAGAGCCATCCATCACACACGACATGCCTGGCAGCAGATCAAATTGGGGACCTGTGCCTGACGTGTAGTTAATATCCCTCTGAAATTCAACATGACAGGATCCCTAATCCAGAGAGGAGTGATGAATCGGTGTTGGTATTCTCACCTGGCATCACAGCATTCCCTTACACAAAAGGAGAAACACTAAATTCTGTCTCCTTCACTCAGCGTAATCGGTAAACTCTGTCCTGGCGTCTCTTTTTAAATGAAATGGCAGTGTTATGACAGAGCACAAAAATTTGTCATAACATGTTTTGTCATATTACAAGGAAACAAATGCTCTGGAATATACTTCAGACTTCAGCCAACTCATCTTGTATATAAGATTCAACAAATATTTCAGATATTTAAAACAATTTCTCACCATTAACTATTCACAAATAATGAAAATAAACATACATTTGGGGACAAAAATTAAAGTATAGCACGAACAAGTAGGAGTGCTTATTACATTTTATTTAAATATGAAAAAATATTGTTAGTTAGTTAGGTTAGTGAGGAAAAATTTAATCTGTTACTTCTCCTTTCAACCAGATGCTGTGAAATATATTAACATATATAATAATTTCATAATTTCTGGCTACAGATGGCATGATTGTGTTTCTGTTGACATCCTTTACTGTTTAAGTGGAATCTGTCTTGAAGTGGAGAGATTCTTGGCTTTTGTACCATCTTGTGATACTTGGCACCAAGCAGCTGTTACAGAACACTAATGTCCCTAGCTATATCAACGAAGTGGTTTTGCATGGCAAGTATAGTCAGTGTTGATTTTCTTCTACTCAGGCTTTTTGAACAAATTTGTATCAGTGTTTCTAAAAAATGATTCCTTATTTTAATTACTGTTAAAACCATTAGGGAAGATTGTTTTAGATCTAGGGCTATTTAATGTTTATAGTAAAGACCCCCAGCCTTTTCTCTCCTTTTGTTCTGTCCAAATTGTAGACACTAGCCTCGTTAACAAGAGAGTGCTACAAGAAAGTGTCAACCAGTGTCAGAACACTGTTGTGTTACATATATCTCTAGCGGTAGATAACTAGAGAGATTTCTGTGCATTGTCATTTTCTGTTTCTTTTCATCTGAAGTCTTTTGTAGAAGGTAGAGGGGCAATTGTAGCTTTTTTTTTGCTTTCCTCTTGAAGTGAGGGGATGAAAGCAGCAGAACACAAAGAGGCTGAATGTTGCTCGGCTTTGGAGAGAGTCCACCTAATCCCGAAGCCCAGAACGTTCCGTGAGCTTTTGGACGAGAGCCATGCAGCAGCACTGGTCTGTGGGACTCCGCTCCGGAGAGATAAGAGGAGGGAGAGAGACAGGGAGAAAGACAGAGAGAGACGGATGGATGGATTTTGGTAATTGGTATCCGGATTTTCTCCCAGTTTTTGCCAGGAAAGTATTAGCGGTGGATGAGTGTGATGATAGACAGACAGGCAGAGGAAAGGAGGCCTCTACTGATTCATGTTTCTTGAGAGAACAGCCCAGGCACTTCCTAATTTGACTCATGAAGTTATTCACCTGGGGTTCCCATTTGTTCTTTTTCAACTAAGCGGACCCCACCTATTTCACTACATCACTACATTTACATTAATGTATTAGTCACAGAAAAACCAACCTCATATCTAATTTTTAGTGCACTGTTTTAAGGCTTGTAATAATATTGATCATAGTCAGAAACCACATATTTCATTCTCCTTATTAAATAAGGGCTACCATCAGCTCACTTGTGCCCCCTCAGTATTGACCCAAAGACAGAGAGAGGGTGCTTTGTAGTCCACTTGAAGTCCATGGCCCTGTGGTTAAAACCCTGCTTTAGAGCATTGATTTCCAGCCATGATGCTGGAGCACACTTCATCTGCACATTTGAGTGTTTTCTCTGCTCAGTTGCACACACTTCAGCTCAGGAAGAGGATGTTAATGAGCTGTTATGTCAGGTGTACTTGAGCAGAGAAATCATGGCTAAAATAGGGCAGGGATATTTCAGCACTAGATTTGTTTACAAATGCATTGACAGAGAACTGGTGTAGAGTAATCTGATGTCTCCCTCTAGTGGTCACAGTTAGCTTTTACAAATGAAAGAACATTTTGATGCTCAATAGTTGTTTGTTTACACTTCCAGACCTCTCAGACTGACCTAAAGAAATTTACCCTGTAATGACCACTAGCTCAGAAAACTTGATTTGACAGTATTTCAGCATGTGTTTTCGCTTACGATTATAACTAACCCATGAGACTATAACATAGCACAATATTTCTAGGGCAATTATCAAGTTAATGGATTGAACATGGTTCCTGCCTTTCACACAATAATTTTGGGTAGACTCCAGACCCATTGCCACCCTGAACAGGATGAAGTGGTTACAGAAAATAAATGAATGAATGAACAAATAAGATGAAAGTGTGAAAGAATCTGCCTTTGGACCTCTGCATTTGCTGAACCTCAGCTGAACTTGCAGGTGTAACATGAGGTTCTTAATACGTCATCCTTTGACTTCTCCCCTCCTCCTCTCTCAAATGCTTTCAGGAATGTTGCAGATTTAGTTCCAGTTTGGAAACAGTGACAGCAGGTGGACTGTTGTAATCAGACTAAAACCTTAGATTAAAAATCACAACCGGAGAACAAGTAATATTCTGTTTCCTTACCCTCAGTAGAGTATTGATCCTTTCATTCATTCATTATCTGTAAGCGCTTATCCAGTTCAGGGTCGCGGTGGGTCCAGAGCCTACCTGAAATCATTGGGCGCAAGGCGGAAATACACCCTGGAGGGGCGCCAGTCCTTCACAGAGCAACACAGACACACACACATTCACTCACACCTACAGACACTTTTGAGTCGCCAATCCACCTACCAACATGTGTTTTTGGACTGTGGGAGGAAACCGGAGCACCCAGAGGAAACCCACGTGGACAACACACCAACTCCTCACAGACAGTGACCCGGAGCGGGAATCGAACCTACAACCTCCAGGCCCCTGGAGCTGTGTGACTGCGACACTACCTGCTGCACCACCGTACTGCCCTAGAGTAGTGATATGAACAAAAAAATCTTCTGGATGAAGCTCTGTACAAGCACACTAATGTGACTAAATGTGGTCAACTGAATTTGCTCTAGACCAGTTAAGTAAAAGGTTAACACTGACTTTAACTATAATGTCTATGTTGTCATTTGTACTATCAAAAAAAAAAGCTCATTATATGTAAATATAATTGTTCAGTTTAGTGTAAATTTACCAGTGAAAGGTGTCAGTCCACCTTCAGCTGAACACTCTCAGTCATCTGAAGGATTTCTAAAGATTTTTTAAAGATTTTGACATTACACTTTGATTGATTATCAAATGCTGCTTCAACTCATTCTAACAAAAAATCATTTCATGTTTAGCATGTGTGTAACATGTGGGATAGTGGTGCAGCAGGTAGTGCCACAGTCTCACAGCTCCAGGGTCCTGGGTGTTCGTAGGTGTGAGTGTGTGAGTGAATGTGACTGGCACCCCCTCCAGGGCGTGTTCCTGCCTTGTGCCCAGTGATTCTGGGTAGGCTCCGGATACACCTTGACCCGTAACTGGACAAGCGGTTACATACAATTCCAGACGATGTTTATAACATGACTGCCAAAATGAAAACAAACTGTTAAGCCTCGAGCTCTACACTAGCACTATTTTTACAGGTTATTAAGCAGCTGTTGGAATTATCTAGGTAGTTAGCTTAGGATAAGTTAGCACCATGACAGTGTAGCATTACCACAGTGCACTTCAGCTTTAATATATTTTTTTTTTGTCAACATTCATTACAGTATGCTTTGAACACCCCTAAGTTATATGCCAACTCTGTTTAAAACATTTTAAATTTTAAGATTAACAGGAGCCCTGAAAAAGTGTTAATAAATAAATGTTGCTGTTCTTTTCGAAACAAAATGTCAAACCCAGTGGCATTTTGTAGGTTTCTGAGTTCATGATCCCATCACTGACACAACTGTAAGAAAAACAGTCCCCTATTGTGACATTTCCACCTCATTGATGATGTTTTTAACAGGTTTTTATTTTGTTAAACATTTCAGAAGTATCTTAAATAAGTTTTGACTTATCTTTTTTACCAATGCTTAAATAGTGTTCACCTTAAACAAGAACTCCAGTCCTTTACTGTGAACCTGTCAACATGCTTTATACAAGATGTGTGTGCTTGAATCTGAAAAATATCTGCCTTCACCTTTTTAATGTGTCTGTGCTCATTTCTTTCATTTTGTAATTTTGGGACAATTAATCCCTTGTATTTACATCACTTTTAGCTACCTTCCACATACAGTAGTTCACCTGGGGAAGAAATGTCTTTTTGACAGGTGTTCTGCCAGACCTGGGGGAGTAAAATAATTACTCTAATTCTCTATAAAATGATGTACTGGAAATGGGAAGCTGCATTTTGTGTTCCAATCCCCAGAGACCTGTCTCAGCCTCATCCCCAAGCTAAGCAGGCAAAGCTACTTAGAGAAAATGAGTTTCCCCAGTGTGTGTGTGAGAGCACTTATATTTTAATGATCTCCTCTAAAGGTGTAGGGGTTAGAGTTTTCATGTTTAAACAGCATGACGAGAACTCAGTGGCTGTACTTAAATGAGAATTTCTTGAGGACGTTTGTCCTCTTGCCGTTATTACTGGAGAAAACTATTGAACTTACAGAGTTTCTTTGCCTATTTGGATTATTTTCTTTTTCTCATGTTCAAAATGAGTTGTGCAGCTGCAAAATAAAAAATAATTTTACTTTGTATAGCCCTTGAAGGCATCAGTTTATGCTTCAAACTGTGGGTCCCCATATCGGGGCATCCATGTTTCAAACAAATTCCCTTATTCTGCCAGGCAACTAGGTGTCAGTATAATGAGTGATTGGAGATAAATATTTGAATGCTCCTTTAAGTATGACACAAACATTCAAATGTGTTATCTGTGTGTCATTAATTACAGCTCTCTGTTCTTTCTGTTTCTCTTTAGGATTTGAAGGGTGTCTCACTCTATAATCTGTCTCCCAGTAGCCCTTGTTCTCCGTCTCTCACACCATTGGCTACTCACCACCACCTGCAGTTATTACAGCAGCAGCTACTGCAACAACAGCAGCAAGCACAGGTTGCTGTGGCCCAGGTAAAGCTCTCTCTCTCTCTTTCCCTCACTTACACACACACACACACAGACACACACACAGACACATTTAATACAATTCCTTCCCTTTTGATCAGATACTCATTTGACACTAGTGATTTGATTATTGCTCTTACATAAGTATAACTGAAATTAATCTACTCCAGTTTACTAAGAGCTTAATATAAAACAGTCACTCACCAAAATACCACTAGGGAGTGCTTTTACTCCATATTCAAACATAATCAGAAACACAACACATAATCACACTTATTTCCCTGCTGCTGGAGATTACCAAAAAGGCTTTCATTCCCTAAATTGAAAAATATTGATGTTTTAAAGCAATAATAAGTTTCAAAGGTATTAGAAAAGAATCTGATAAAGTCTGATAATGGGCAAAGGTTGGAAAAACATCTCCCAGTAGAAGTGAGCCATCTCGTCTGGCCTTGTTTGGAGTAATGCACATTGACGTTATGATTATGGTCATAAATGTAATGTTTGCTCTTGAGGGGGGAGTAATAGAATTTGCTCTCAGATCCAGAGCCTGCTGAGATTCAGCACCAGTGACCAGCTGCTCCATTATGGGGCATGGAAACTGTTTCTGTCAAATATTCATAAACTGCTCTACACAAACACACACAAACACAATCACTCACCTTCCAAATGCCATGACACACTGGGAAGCAATAAAAAAGAATTTCCCTCTATAATGGTGGGATCTATTTGTGGAAGTTGATTTTAAAAGGACAAAACTGACATTTTGAAAAGGACCTCATGATTTATTCATTATCTGTACTGAAAACAGATGTAGCGGCTTAGTAAATTAGGTATATATTAGAATTAGCATATGTATCAACCGAGATATATTATTTTTCTCAGTAGCCTGACAATCACATACTGAATCACACAGAAATAGAAAACGGAATCGCTAGCAGGCTGAGAGGTGCTCCAACCCCTAGCCCCAGTAGGCCACACACTAATCCCCACTCTTGCCTCATTGTCTCCTCTCTGTAGGTGCAGCTCTTAAAGGACCAGATGGCAGCAGAGACTGCTGCACGGATGGAGGCTCAGGCCCGAACCCACCAGCTGCTCCTGCAGAACAGAGACCTGCTGCAGCACATAGCACTGCTTGTCAAACACATCAGTGAACTGGAGTCCAGAGTCAACAACACTACACAGTGTAAGACAATATGCTCAAGTGTTATGAAATATAAGGAAGTGTCTGTGGCTGAGACTGGGTTCGTAAACATGACCGATCAATGCTTTTATTTATAAATGTAACATTTAAATGTAATTTAAGTAATTTTGCATGACTTCAATTGGTCAGTTAACGACTGAATGTTAATATAATGTAAAAGACAGCTGCTGTTTTCAGTTTGTTCCCATGTTCGACATTTCTAAGTTGTTCTAGGCTCAAAGGGGTCAGTCACTTGACCAAAACAAAGAGAATGCTGGGAACTTTGTTTGTGTTTGAGATCTTAGGAGAGAAAGATAGAGTGAGTGAGAGAGAGATAGAGAGGAGAGATTGAATTACACTCACAGATGCGACTCCACACATTCATGCCTGACACATCATTTTTTTGGCTGGGTTGTAATGGTGTTATGGAGGCTGTCTGTCTCTACTAATTTGTTACACAGAGTCCAAAAGTGCATCAACACTGGGCCTATTGCCAAAACACTGAGTGGGTCTTTTTGACTTAGCTCTTGGGGAACAAACATTTTGTGTATTTCTGAAGTAGATGAACATTTAGGCATGAATAACACTGTTTCCCAACCCTTAGATTAGAGAGATGGTGCTTTTTTTTTACTAAAAACTACATGTGAATTGCTAGCATTCAAAATTGATTTACTTTCACAGAACATTGCATACATGTACAGAGGTGGTTCATTTCCAGAGAGTCAGAATCCTTGCCAGGACTGGCAAGGATTTCTGTATTTTGTTGTATTTTGCCTTGTAAATTTGCCACCTATTTAAATGTAAATCGTATTTTTCCTTTTTCGCAAACCTCTCTACCTACAGCAATACTCTATCTTATTGACTTAACATAATGTCTCCTCTGCTTAAAACACCAGTATGGCCTCAACTAGAGTTACACAAGTACCTGTTTTTTTATCTAACACACACAGTGAGTGGCCAAATAATGACATGGAATACACACCAGAAGCCAAACTTTGCATTAGCCGAAGTTGCATAAGTACTTAAGTGACACTGCTTGCTCTTTAACAGGCAACATAGTTTCTCTGTTGTTTCAGTAAGCCGCAAGTTAATGCTGAATTAATGGCAATTTAATTATTGATGATACTGTGACTTCTAAAGCTGCCTATACACTAGAGAGTGCAAAAGCAGAATGGTACAGTCTGTTGTCTTGTACAGTCTGAAAGCACCAAACAGTAAACAACAGTTTAAAAGATCCAATAAACCACCTGTTCTAGAATCCTAACTAAAATACACAGTCTCTAATATGTAAGTCCCCTAAGGGATTAATTAATCATGCAGCTAATATTTAGTATGTTATCTAAGTTTATGAATGCATTGATAAATATGTGGCCTTTTTAATGTATTTTACAAATGTCACTGCAAATCTCATCCTTCAGATGAAGAGTCACCATGGAAAGGTATTTCCACTCGCGCTCTCTCACTCAACCTGAAAAACCGCTACATGCCAAGTTCTGACCAGCCCATGACTTCTACACCTGCGGGGGACTCTGAAAACTGCCCCCCATTCACTCACACAGTGGACTGTGCTGAGTCGTACCTCAACCTGCTCAAACTGGGCAGACCCAAAACTGCCACAGCCAATGGCAAGACAGTAGACACCGGAAGTGAACAGAGATTGGACGGAATGAGGAGTGACATCACTAGGCTCAATTCAGATGCATTGGACAAACGGTACGCCTTGTACATGCAAACATCACCCACTTAATTTATCATATGCCAAGGTTCTTATTTATGAGCACCCCCCCCCCCCCAATGTGTTTGAGAATTCAACAGTCACTATAGCAACATGCTTACAACAAAAATATTCACAAGCATGAGGGTACTTCAACCTGAGAACCAGAAGGGAAAAAAACTTACCTAAACACAGCACAAGAAGAGAGAACGAGAGAGAGAGAAAGCAGGAAAACAGATGTTTTGGCAGAAAAAGGACCTCAAATCTGGTTCATATAAACAGAATAGTATGAGAAATAATAGTGAATGAAAAAGACAGGCATAGATTATGAGAATATTGTACTTTGTGTGTTTACGTTTGTTTTATGTAGCCTTTGGACTGTCTAATTTCTTTCCAAGGTTTAGTTGAGGCACACACTCTTTGTAAATGAACAGACTGTGTGTGTGTGTGTGTGTGTGTGTGTGTGTGTGTGTGAATGTTTACCACTTGCTGCCAAACTAATTCATAACCAATAGCAGCTCAGCTTTCTGAAACCTGAGTCCCTCCATCTGCACAAAATAAAAGCATGGGTTTGTGGAGCAGATCAGGTCAAAACACATGCAAGACAAAAAGAGACAAAGGCTGAGAAAAGAAGGAAATGAAGAACAGATTTTAAGCTTGTTTGCCTCAAGGTGACCACCGCTTACAGTGCTGTACATAACCATTTTCTAAGGATGTTTGCTGTATTTTGTTGATTTAGATACATTTGTTCGTTCATTCATTTATCCATCCATCCATCCATCCATCCATCCATCCATCCATCCATCCACCCATTCATTCATTCATTCATTCAGTTAATTTTGTTGTGGTAGATCCTGAGCCTAACTGGAACCATTTGCTATAAAGCAGGAACACACATGGGGGCCAGAGTTTTAGAAAAGTATTTTTGGCACAGTTTTGCCAAATGTATCTACCATAAATGTGCACATTGAAGTAGGGCTGTATGATATGGATGAACATTCATACGCCTGATACATCAAAAACTATATAAATATGACTGTTTTTACACTTGATGTTTGAAGTAAGGTTTAAATAGAGCAGAATAAGTTTATAACGAATGGATTTTGAAAGTGTAGTTACTTTCCAAAACATTTTATTTAAGCATTGTAATGGAACATAAAAATTTTTATTTTATGTATCTGTCGTACTGTAAAATAATTTTTTTTATTTTACAATACGACAGATACACAAGCTAAACTGAAATAAATACAACAGTGGGATTACTATAATAATATTGTCTGCAATGTTTTAGCTTATCTATAATGCCCTATTTTATTTCTATGTAAAACAGTGAAAATTTTATTGAGAGCAGATACTTTTGATCTATCCAAGCAAAAAGCATCATTCATTCATTATCTGTAAGCGCTTATCCAGTTCAGGGTTGCGGTGGGTCCAGAGCCTACCTGGAATCATTGAGTGCAAGGCAGGAATACACCCTGGAGAGGGCGCCAGTCCTTCACAGGGCAACACACACAGACACTTTTGAGTCGCCAATCAACTTACCAACATGTGTTTTTCGGACACGCGGACATGTGGAAAACACACCAACTCCTCACACAGAGCGGGAATTGAACCCACAACCTCCAGGTCCCTGGAGCCGTGTGACTGCGACACTACCTGCTGCGCCACCATGCCACCCGCAAAAGGCATCAACTTCACCTATTTGGTCGATTCATTTATGTGTCTCTTCATTAGACAATTCAAAATTATTGGCGGGAAATGAATGAAGGCTGAACTTAATTATTTGCAACAAAGCCTTGACCTCATGTTATCAAACCACATATTTAAGGTATGAAAATTAGCTAAAAGACTATTGTCCATCAGTCAGTGCTTTTGTTGTGTGGGATGCCTTATCTTTTATATTGCAGACTGGCTGCTGCTTCTCAGCCTCATGCTGCTATTGCTTGTTTCATTCAGTATGCCGAGTTCTCTCTGTGTGCTCACTGGGGAAACAATTCTACAAGCCTCAGGTTTTCGGCTCAAAGTCTTTATTGATGTTCTGATCATGTAGGGTTCCACCCTGTCTTTTGTTGCAATCACTTTCATCAAAGCATATATTTGCTCTTACTGTGTTTTGTCTCAGTCAGATCTTCACTGTACGTTCAGCGCGTCTGTGACCTGTGATGCTATGGCTATATATATATATATATATATATATATATATATATATATATATATATATATATACACTGCATATTCTTAAGTCTTACTTGGAAGGTTTTCAATTACTGACTGTAGCCCATCTGTTGCTGTTTAAATGACCAGCCCCCTCAAAGCAAAACAACTTGAGCAAAAGTAGAGAAGCAGCAGCTGATAGAGAAATTAAGTACCAGTTCACTTACAGAACTGCCATGGAACCTTTTATCTATCAGCACAGGGACTGAAATTCTCTTTTATTTTGGATGCAGCCTTAGTCTATATTAAATTGTAAAGTGGAGTAACCAATCATAAAGCAGCACACCGAGGTTTTCAGCAACTCATAATGAAATTAACAAGTGTATATTAATGCTAAAATGTAACTAAGTAAGATACTGATTACTGCTTTTGAGTAGAAAGTAAAAGTGATTGTATTTACAGGAAAGTACCGATAATTGCAAATTATATGTACATGCTTGAGTAAGGGTGGCCACACAGCTCCACGGCTCCATGGTCCTGGGGTTCATGGTTTCAAGCCCTGCCCGGGGTCACTGTCTGTGATGAGTATGAGGTGTGTTCTCCCCGTGTCCATGTGGGTTCCCTCCAGGTGCTCCGGTTTCCTCCCACAATCCAAAAACATGTTGGTAATAGATTGGCTACTAAAAAACTGTTGTGAGTGTGAGGTGCCCTGTGATGGACTGGCACCCTCTCCAGGGTCTGTTAGCAGACAGTGCACCTATGAATATAGAATATTTAATTAAACTCTTTGTTTTTTTATGGCATTGTTCCTAACATCATTGCTTTTATAATGTTATTTTCTTCTCTTTTTACCATTATCATGCTTTTCAACTCCCTCTATGCTACTTCGTTCAGTATCCATCTCTCCATTCAGACAGCAGACATGTAGAGATGGATATTGCTTTGCGGAAATGCAAACAAAACTAATGAAAGTCTGAAAGAAACCAGTGGAGTGTCCACCCACTCTGTTTGACCATAATATAAATAGGTGTGTATGTGTGTATATGAGAGTATGAGACACAGAGAGAGAGAGAGAGAGAGAGAGAGAGAGAGAGAGAGAGAGAGAGAGAGAGAGAGAGAGAGAGAGTAGGAGACTCATGTAACAGCTAATGGAAATGTCTGACCTTTGTCATATCCCAAGGATTTATCACTATTAATATCTGTTACAAAGAAGGACCCTACACTGTCAGCTGCTGTTTTCACCTCAAACCCACCTTTCTCAAGTCAGACAAACACTTCCTAGGCTTGATACTTTCTTGTTGTTATTTCCTTCAGTGGTCACTAGCTGATGTGTGGTAGTGATTCGGAAAAGAGTGTGTTAGCTTAGGAGAGTTTTTTAAAATTAAAACAGTTTCTCTGTGATTGCTCCTCATTCCATGAGCGTAAGTCATATTTGATGTACTGATAACTGACCATACAAATGAATGCTGGTTATTTAACAGTGTACAGTGTGTGAGTAAAAGTAAATACTCTTGTTTAAGTACATGTTGCTCAAATCTGAGTCACTTTTTTCCCATTGGTTCCTGTTTTTTTTTAAAGGCCCATATACCTCTTTCTTATATATTATTTCTTCCAGAAATCCAGATCTCAAAGTCATAACCCATTTTTACATGACCACTTTTATGTCTTTTCCTCATTTGTGATTCAACAAGCTGTTTTTGTTCCCGTGCTCTCTCTCATCTCTCTATACCTACTCTAATCTGATTGGAAAGCGAATTGTCTTTTTTTTACATTCAGGCTGATAGGAACATGATGTTATAACAGTTCTACAAAAACTGCAGTAAACTAACATTACACAGTGTATACTTTGATTGCTGTGTAACCTATGAATCAACGAACCTATAAATCTAGAAGGCAGGAGAGAGTGTGTCCTTCTAGCAGTTAAAAGTGCAATATGAAAAATAAGCTGAAATTGTTGTAACGGTTTGGTAAGTAAACAACACTTTTGTCTGTTTTAAACACCCAGATGTTTCTCATAAACACTCAAAACATTATAAACACTGAGAGGGAGCTCTTATGTCTGCCGACTCTGGGCTGTTTATAACTTGATTTCTAAACACACACAGTCCTCTCTCTCTCTCTCTCTCACACACACACACACACACACACACACACACACACACACTCCTGCACACACTACTCTCAAAGCCAGACTTGCCAGTGACTCATACTTCACCAAGAACAACATGAAATGTCTCCCATGGCCCCCCCAACCAACACACACACACACAAATCCACAGTGTATCACATTTTACTGGATTCATATTTGTACGTCATTTCCAAACAAATCAAATATAATAACACAATTATTACCAGAACCAGGGAGGTTTAACTGTTTAATAAAGAGTTAGTTTAATATTTGTTCATATAAGATCAACAATAGTTCCTATTTGTATAGCCATTTTCATTGTTCAAGTTACAGAAAGTTAATACATACACAAGGACCCAAAAGGCAGCTGGTTTCTCTAAAGCCATGGTCATAGCATTTATGCTCATTGACTTTATTTTTGCTTAGAATATACCCAGCCCTGTCTATTAGAGTTTCTGAGACTCTCCTAATAGCATGTTACTACTAAGATGAGCGGGGGACAAGCAGAATATCTTTCACCAGATAGACATGATGTTGGTTAATGCATGTTTTTGAATGGCTGCTCACATATCCCCATTGGACAGCTCAGCACGCTTGATGAAAAACATTAATGGGCTAGATCTGCTAAATTAGCTCATTACCAATCACACTGGATGACACCATAAAGCTCAGACCAGTCTGTTAGATTAATATTTTAATGGGCCAAGTCTTGATTTTGGTTTGCTTGTTGATGTTTAATAATTGGCCACACATTTGGGGGTATTATGTTCTATAAAGGAACTGCATAGAGTGTAGAATCCATCAGCTGAGATATATGATATTTATCTGAGGTATGATTACTAAATGCCCTTTTCATTGTGAAGTGCCTGGGTTTGTTTTGTGTACATTTGTCTTTCTCTTTCTCAGTCGCCATCCGTCCATTTGTTCACTCTTGATGCATTGCCAAGATTATAATCCTTACCACACACATCCTTTCAACATTTTCCAGACTCAGAGTCCCCCTGCTTCATATATTCTTTCAGTCCCTTTGTCCCATCACTGTTTATTCTTTTCCCCCATCTTTTTTCCCCTCCTCTGTTTTGTTCTGAGATTTCAGCCCCCTGCTTTCCTTCCATTGTGAATTTTTCTCTTCTGCTTCGCTCCATTCCTCTCTCATCACTCTGTCCCGACACAGACTCTGCTGAATTAAGATGTGACAGACTTCAGCTCTGTGAGACCCTGCTTCTCAGCATGTGTGTGCCTTCCAGCCCACTCCCACATACTGCAGTTTCATGCTGCTGCTCTGTGTGTGCTTCAGCTCTCTCAGTATAAATCCTTGTGTTGTTCTTTGCTTTTCTTTTTTAATAGAAAAATTTGTAGAGCTGCACAATATGAAACAAATACAAGTGTTGAGATTCTTAATAATATTGTGGTGGTATAGCTATATTCTGTGATATATTTTTGGGTCTATTACAAACACATTGCAATATTAATGAGATAAAATGTTGGTAACGTTTTACTGTAGGTTCGTAAGGCTACATGACACCTGTGTAAGCCTTCATACTGGACCTGTTCTACTCATGGGCTCGATGCATATTCCTTCCTTATAGTGAACAGAAAACTATGGAATATTTAATTTACGTAAATTTATAACTTACCTAAATCTGGAAGGAAAATGCTGAGAATCTAAGGCCCTGTCCGCATGGGTCCATTTATTGTTAAAATCTGAGGTTTTTGTCTTGAGGTTTTGGCCTCCTGTCCACACAAAAAAGGCCTTTTAGGTCTCTGTTGGTTTTTGAAAAGCTCTTCAAGTTGGAGATTTTTGAAAACGCCGTTGTCAGTGTTCCTTAGTGAACAAAAGAAACTGAAATTATAGGAAACATAGACGTCACACAGCATGCCTGCCTCTGGCTGAAATTCAGATACATCCTCTCTCCCTATATAGTGAGGGACATGGAGGTTGTGGGTTCAAGTCCCTCTCCAGGTGACTGTTGTGTTCTCCCTGTGTCCATGTGGGTTTCCTCTGGGTGCTCCGCTTTCCTCCCACAGTCCAAAAACACACGTTGGTAGGTGGATTGGTGACTCAAAAATGTCCATAGGTGTGTGTGTGTGTGTTTCCTCGTGAAGGACTGGCGCCCCCTCCAGGGTGTATTCCCACCTTGCGCCCAATGATTCCAGATAGGCTCTGGACCCACCACGACCCTGAACTGGATAAGCGCTTACAGATAATGAATGAATGAATGTATTAGAAATATATAATGCAGTATTAAGATCTAGATTCATGATGCATAGATACAGTGCATAGTGCCCTACATAGGGTGCCCTACCTCTGTGTTTCTCTAATGCGTGGTGGTGTTTTGATGCCTCTCTTTAAAAGGTACTATTGGCCTGGACCTACTGGACTAGCAAGATAATACAGCCATTTTTATATTCTTCTGGAAGGGGATATTTTCAAAAATACACCCTCCACAGCATTTATTATTTTGTATGATCCCGTTTCAAAATATTCAATAAATACTTAATTTTTAACTCTGGATAGCAGTGAGCCACTAAATAGTTAAAGACATGTTTTCAAGTAGAGCATGTTTACTATAATTCCTCGTCTTTTATCTGTATTTCAGTGGCATGTAGCAGATTATGCTTGGTGCCCATAAAGATGTGCCACAGACATACAGAATGAGAGAGAGAGAGAGAGAGAGAGAGAGAGAGAGAGAGAGAGAGAGAATGAAAGAGAGAGAGAGAGAGAATGAAGGTGCAATGTATGTCTAAGTGTCATTGTTTAGCCTGTGTCAATATTGATTAATTATAATCCCTAGTTACTCACTTTCTCTGGTTACAACCACTTAAATTGATGAGGCGTGTGTGTGTGTCTGTCTGTCTTTGTGCTTCCTGCATATTGAAGTATTACTGCAAATCAAATAGCACCATAGTTAACTTTGTTGCATTGCACTGGGTTGCACATGGGTTGAAGAATGGATGGGAATAGTTTTGTGAATATACAGATATCTAAATGAACATAGGTCTTTTTTCTTTTATTGAGTTATTGAAGACATTTATGGTTAGCAGTGTGTTCTGTTGGTGAATTGTAAGTGTCTTAAACTACATATGCCTAAAGCTCAATCACTAGAATAACTACTCAAGTGCAGAAATAGAACACAAGGGGCAGTATCTTATTGGGAATTAAAATCTCAAGTGTGTTATTAGGTTTATACAATGGATCTGCAAATTAAGTAAAATATATTGAAGCAATTGTATCACATGATTTAACATTGGCATGTCCTTGATCCAGGAAAGAGTAGTATACTATAGTGTTATGTTTGATTTGTCAAAACTTTAGCAATATCAAATCCAAATGAGCATTTTTGGTGGGTGTCAGTTAACAGACATCCAGCTGCCTATGGAGCTTATTTAACATGTCCATTTTTTTGTTTTGATTTGTATTAAATTTACCCCTATTCAACTTCAACAAAGTAAAAGGTGACCAGACATTTCCAGTGAGACCAGGACAGTGGTAGGTGTGATTTGGTGACAGGCATAGTGACCAATAACGAGTTGAGATTTTCTATTTCATGCAAATTAATTACGACTCAGAAACATGACAAAAAGAAATGATTGGTCAGAAAAAAAGGCATCATAAGCTGATCTGAACATGCCCACAAGAGACAAACATGGGGCGTAATGAGTGAGGTGTCACCACTGGTGCAAATACTTAGGGTCAGCAATGAGTAATTTGCTTAGCAAACGCATATAGCATGTAGATAAAAAAAACAAAAACATGGGAACACTTCTCAACTAATCAGATTGTGCCACAGGAAGTAAATTTGCATGAATAAATATGAACCTTCATAGCAATTAAGGATGCTCTCAGTGGAATATTTGGATAGTGTTTGTAGAGTTCAGTTTGAGAGAGAGACACATGGGAGAGACTTAGTTCTTGTATTTGTTTCTCTTTGTTCAGGTGCACCTGTGAAGAGCCTCCCCTCCTGCTCATCCTCTTCCTCCTATAGCCCCTTTATTTTTCTTCTGCGTGTCTCGTCCTTTTGTTTTCTCCCTCTCATTTACTACCTTCGGGAATCTTCGAAACATCTCGCTCCCCTTCATCTCCATATTCTGCCACTCCTCTCTCTTCACTCTCTTCTGTCCTCTCCACTTTTCCAAACTCATGTGAGTATAATTAAGACAGTTGCTCTATTTCAATCACATTAGCATGCTAATGGAGCATGAATGGTCACAGAGTTTGTGTGTGGGTGTGTATGCGTGGGAGTGTATGACTAGGATAGGGTGTATGTAGGCAGTCAGATTGCAGCTGTTCTGATGTGACTGTATGACAAGGACAGCTTTATTTGCTGTGTGTATAGAAGAGCTGATGGGGAGATTTCGGCTTATCAAAGTGGCATTGCATTCAGTTAATGACCTGAGGAGTTTGTGTGTGTGTTGCTGTGTGCATGCTTTTCCCGCTGTGATAATATTGGAAAGCTTTTGATGCAGCGGTTTTATACGGCACACCCACACCCACACCGACCAAAATGAACACCCCAAGCTGAATCTGTCTCTCATTCTTTCTCTCTTTCTTCGTCTCTTCTCTCTGTGTCATAATTCATAGCTTGTTTCTCAACATCTACTCACAGCTTTAGAACTTGCATGAAAATCTGATGTTGTTTAAGGTCATATTTATGCACAAATATAGAAAATGTTCACAAAATCTCAAACACCTCTATCGAAGTTGAAATATGTCGGTGAGTAATTGATGGCATTCAGCCAGGAGAAATGTAGTGAGGTCAGGTGCTGATGTTGGTGGATCACAAAAGCTCTCCCACACATTCCAGAGGTATTGGATGGAGTTCCATGACTGCACAGAAAACAATTCCAACCCTCCACAGCCTACTGCTTGACAGCTTTAGGTCCCTCTAGCCAAGGCTTGACATTGAGCATTGTGGCCTTAGGACACCATTAGGAAAGAATAAAAAGAGAGGGGGAGTTAAAGAGAAAGAGGGAATAAGGCAGAATGAATGACAGAAGGAAGGCATTCATTTCATCTCCCTCTCTTTTTATTCTCTCTTTGTCTCTACACCTCTTACATTTATTCTCTCTTTCTAGCTGTATGTTTCTCCTTCTCTCTCTCTCTCTCTCTCTCTCTCTCTCTCTCTCTCTCTCTCTCTCTCTCTCTCTCTCTCTCTCTCTCTCGTCCCTACTTTCAGTCTCCCTCGGGGAGCTGTTAGAGTGGCTGCTGATGTGTATAATGCATCTCTACACACAAACGCAGCTCTTTAACCTCAGCCAGCCATATTCTACAATCCAATAGCCATACTTCATATAATACCCAGGTCATATAAGCTTTCCACTAAACCACTCAGCAGAGCACGCTTCATACCAAAGCACTTTTCAGTTCACCAGGCTGGGTGGTGTAATGTGTAGGGGATTTTACTGACCTCTTCATATGGGATAAAATATCTGTATACTTTTCCTCAAATTCCACCAGTGAATCCTGAGCGAATGGACCGAGCCCCTTCAGTATTACATGACAAATATTATGCTCGGCAACAATAACAACACAGTGTCATTTTATGACCAGGATATGTTCCCTCATTGGCATGTTTATTGCTTGGGGGTTTATACCCCTTTAGACCACCCTCAGCAGTGGTCAAGGTGATCTACATTTGATGTGTGGCTGATCCTCTGTGTCCTACTGCGTGTTATACATGTGTGTTGAGATTATACAAACTATAATGTTTATTCAGTCAATTTTACTACAGTCAACACAATATTATTTATTTTTCTAATTACTATTTTACAATTGTAGTTTAAAAAGGTTTTCATACCAGCCAGACATTTTAAAATCCTGGGCTTACACCTGGATGCAAGTTCTGGATTTCAACACCTCTGGTATACGATGAACTAAAGGAGCTTTAAATTAGGGGACATTGTATTCCAGATTTATTACTTTTGGATGTATCTGAGTAACAGACCGTACGGATATGTACAGGACTGTAGTCACAGATCTTGTCAGCAGTCATTTTAACTACTGAGGTAAAACAAGCCCAGGCTTTGAGGCTGCAGTGCACAAATAAAGTAAGGCTGAAATGTTTCTGCGATAATTGCATTACAGAGAGCCCATGAGGCTGATAATGTGCTGCAAACAGTTTATGAACTTGAACAGATACTTTGGTGAGAGAAGGGCCTGAAATAATTAATTATTTATAGCCGCTTTCTTTTATTGACATATTTCTGTGTATGTGGGGAGGGGGAAGCAGTGACAGAGATGAAGAGGCGAGGAGGAGAGAGAAAATGCTACGGAACAGAATTGCTGACTCGAGTCTTATGCTAATGAAGAGAGACAGAAGGAGAGAATGGATGGAAAAAGGATGGAGGGGGAGAAATAGAGAGAGAGAAAGAGAGAGAGAGAAAGATAGAGAGAGAGAGATAGAGAGAGAGAGAGAGAGACTTTGAGCCCATGAGCCGTAAACAGATAAACGACTCACAGTATCACTGCATCTGCTTGAGTATCTGCATGAGACTGTGGTATTTGTTTCAGGTCTGCTGTGATAGGATATTACATTTGTGTGTGTGTGTGCGTTTACTTGTTCGTCTCATGCTAAGTGCCTGCATTGCAGTCTATATCTGCATTTTAAGAAAGCAAATAAAACTTTAGCCCCACCCGCTCTCCTTTTCTCACTCTCACTTTCTCATATGCCTCTCTCATTCACCCACCAGGGGAACTGTGGGAAAGAGATAAGTGTACACCACACACACACACACACACACACACACACACACACACATACACAAAGCACTCACACATACATGCACACTACTGCGGCTGAGAACTAAAACAGCCTGAGAGTTGAAGCTAAAGAGCTTGTTTTCTTCAGCACTTGTGAGGCCCTAGACCACCCTAAGACAATGCTCCTCCATTTCCTCACTCGCTGTTTTTTCACCCACAGTGATTTTTCTGTTTTTCCCTACAGGTTTAAGCAAATCATCCCTAAGCTGGACCCACCTCCTGCACCTGTCAACCGAAAAAGACCCAACAGAACCTTCTCCCCAGGCTCAGAGACCAATGGCTCCTCCTCTTTTCCTAACATCACACCCTGTACAGTTTCCCCAGGAGACTTCTGCTCCCTCAGCAACGGGGGTTCACTCAGCGAGGATTCTGGCGTCCGCTCAGATAACAAATCCCTCACGTCCCCTCATCCTGTAGAGGACCTGTTTGAGGACCGTAGCTCTGCTCTCCTGTCCACCTCAAGCACCTGCAGCAGTTTACCAGAGGACCGCCCCTTCACGGGGACCTCGCCCCCTCTGCAAACACCCCACAGCTACGAGCACACGCTTCCGTTTTCGTCTCCGATTAATGAGACCTGTCTTCACATCAGCCTGAGCGAGGACGAGCTGCTAGAGGATGGCTTGTGTGACACAGCAACACCGCTTGGGAGTTAAAAGCTTTGGCCCATGAGACTTAAATAAAGCCCCTGGCTTTACTGCACTCTAACTGCGGAACATGAGTTGAGCTCTATGGGTCCAGGGGAGCGGCAAAAGAGAGAAAGCATCATTCTGAATAAG
This sequence comes from Hoplias malabaricus, assembly GCF_029633855.1. Lineage (NCBI taxonomy): Eukaryota > Metazoa > Chordata > Actinopteri > Characiformes > Erythrinidae > Hoplias > Hoplias malabaricus. Next base: position 31,268,799 of record NC_089801.1, on the reverse strand, counting down.
AAGGAATAACCACTACTTCTCTAAAGCACAGTTTGAGCTGGTTTAGGTTTTTACCAGAGGAGGGTATTTTGATGAAATATAATGAAAAACTAATGCTTTCTATTGTTTCTTTGGGAAGTTTAAGAGTTCAGACTGAAACAAAGAAGGCTAAATATGCATCAAGCGTTACACTTAATAACACAGGCAAGAATATGCCCAAACGCGTATGATGTAGAGCATAAAAACATCCAGTACTGCAGCTGGGATTTAAAGGGGACATATTCTACTCTTTTTCAAGAAGTAAATTCTGGTCTGGGGTCCTAATAAAACATGTTTTGATCAAAATACCACAAAACACCACTGTAGTCTTCTCCCTATATCTTAACAGCCCTGTTCAATTCGACCAGTTTCAGCTCCTGTTGTTGTAAATGAGAATGAGCCACAGCTCAGTTCAGCACGAGAGCCCAGGAGTGAGAGTTGAGGAGCAGAAGCTCTGTTATTTTAGCCATTTTCACTCAATAGTCTCTCAAATTCATTCTATTTTTTTTTACATATTTAATAAATCATTAATAGCTCATTGTGTGTGTTTTGTTCTGTTTAATCTCATATTTGTACGCTCACATAAAGACAGGTCCAGCGCTATGACGAGTAGGCAGGACAACTCCTAAAGTCTCAGCCTATTACATAAGAAGTCGTACAAATTCAGAAGGGTTTAATGTTTTATTATCCATGCAAAATTGAGTGGGTGTTCTTTTTTTCACAATTTGTCAATTGGTAAACTCCAGATCCCCAAATTAATGTGCACATTTAATGCACAATTTTTTAAATAATATGTCCCCTTTAAGTTGTGTTTATTACCTCATCTACTTACCTACATACAGCTCACACTCTGTTATTATGGGGCTACATTTGTCAAGTTCGAGTTACTGTGAAAAACTGCAGTCCTTGCAAGCTAAGATATAAAAACTATGAATGTCTCAGCTCTACTGTTAGGTTTGATTTTACATATAATTATTGGATAATTCCAACATGCCTGCTATTACTGAGACAGCTCCAGGTTTGGCAAATTACAGGTCCTTCACTGCCAGACTGGATGAAGATCGCGCTTTTTGGCTGTAATTGCGTAAATTACTGTACCTCCTCAGGTAAAACAAACCCAGTTCGAACAGGGCAAAAGACTTGCAAAGAGGAGCAATTTATAATCACTGTGTAATGGTCCTACTGCTGCGGAATGGCAAAATCAATACGGCGTTGTCATTTCTTCCCTGCCTTTATTAATGACTGTAATCTGGAGGCTTCTGTGCTGTAAGACAGAAGCACCTATTGCCTGCAATATCCTTAAAATTTTTTCATGTGCAAACTCAATGGAGAAAGAATTAATGACACTGTGGACTATATTGGGCTGAATAGATAGAAATATATTTTTAGAAGGAAAATGAGTTGTTATTTTTAGACTGTAATAGGTACAAATGCATAGATTGCACTGCCGGACACGTAGGTGAGGAAAGATTAGAGATCTATTAGAAAACAGACATTTATTAGCTGCTACTTTATTGTTTGGAATAGTTCACTGATTCACTGTGAGGTGTTTTTATACGTTGCAAGTTCAATGTTTATCCAATTAGGAGCATAACTGTAATGAAGATGTTTTTGTTTTAAAGGTTAAGAAAGAAGAAAGGAAAGGTATAGTTCCCAGAACAGATAGAAAAGAACATACAGCTGGTGAGGGAAGACAGTCCCGGGATGGAGTGAGTATAGTGAAAGCTTATCAAAAATTCATGCAGAAATATGCAGGAGGATTGAAGGTGGGGATTAATCAACAATTCATAAGCAGTGCAAATTGGCACCCGTTTGGTTTGGCTCAAAGAAAGAATGCATGAGGACTCCTATGAAGCAGCCTGAATGAAAGGCTAATTGGGATTTCAAAGAAACATGGTGCTGATGAGTGAATTTGGTAACACCTTTACATTGTCATTATTAGAGGGAACGAAAGGTAGAATCATTAACGCTTCTTCCAGACTGGGGGCTGAGAGAGAGGGAGAGAATCAGGTGGAGTGGGGGGAGGTGTTGACTAGACTAAGACTTGGTTCATATTAACTTTTACAAGCTGCAGGTTTCTTTACCCATCAGTTCTAACCGCAGCTTCTCCATCTCTATTCAGTACACTGAACGATCACTGGATTAGGAACATTACACTAGTTGTCTATTTTATCAGCTCCACTGACCACACAGGAGCACTTTATAGTTCTACAATTACACACTGTAGTCTACCTGTTTCACTACAAACGTTCTTATCCACATTTCCCTCTGTTCGTCAATGGTCAGGACCAAGTGTGTGTTGTGCTGGTATGAATGGATCAGCCACAGCAGGGCTGCTAGAGTTTTTAAAGCCCTCTATGTCATGACTGGACTGAGAATTGTCCGCCAATCAAAAGTATCCAGTCGACAGCGACCTGTGCCCACTGATGAAAGACTATATGATGACACAAACAGATGAGCTATTCTCGTTGAGTTTACATCTACCATGTTGGATCAATGAGGAAGGCATGTCTAACGAGGTGGACAGTGAATGGGCACTGTGTTTAAAAACATAAGCAGCACTGCTGTGTTTGATCCACTCATCCCAGTGCAACACACTCTAACACACCAGCACCACATCAGTTTCACTGCAGCACTGAGAATGATCCATCATCCAAATCATACCTGCTTTGTGTTGGTCCTGTGAGTCCTGAGCATTGAAGAACAAGGTGAAATTGGGCTTTTAAAGTATTATGCACATAAATATATGGTCTACAGTTTGTAATTGTAGAACTACAATGTGCTCCTGTATGGTACAATGGACAATGAGTGTAGATACAAGGTAGGTGTTCCTAATCCAGTGATGGTTAAGTGTATATCCGCTCACAATAAAAATACAGTCCATTTGACCTGAAATCCCAAGCCAAGCTGCCAAACTCTTCACTGACACCAGTCCAACTGCTTCTAGAGTTTCTGTGCAAGCAGTTCAGACTAACAACAGGCAGTCTAACATAGTGAGAGCCATTGTCAAGTTAATAATATTGATTACATATATATGTAATATTGATTGAAGCTTACATCATGGTGTTCTTTCAAAACACAAAAAATAACTGGAGAGGTGTATTTGCTCTGCTGAAAAAGATTTTGGGGTTGTCTCTGTCTGATAAGAAGTGGCACATTGATATTTGATTGTGGTGCACTGTACTGCTGTTACTGTAGAAAACAAAACAAACAAAAGAACCCAGGCTCGTGACCTAAAACTGTGAATAAAGCATAAAAAAAGGTTGTTTACTAGCAATAAGGCACACAGCAAGGGAATGGTTAGCTCTGTGTACAGTGGAGACAGGAGGAACAATGAAGTGGTATTGAGAGAAAGAAGACAAGGGTACAGTGGATGGAGGAATTGGAAAGAAAAGGGGGTTATGGGATTAATGGTGGAGCATGGAGTGAGCAGGTGCTTAAGGCTGATACCAGCCTTACCAGCCTGTCACCCTGGGATAGAAAGAGGTGGGAAGAAAGAAGATGGAGGAAGAGAAGGAGAGAGGTCTGAAGGAAACATGGAGCGATGATGTAAAGCCACTTTGTGATGGGTTCTGTTGTGAAAAGCACTATACAGACACGAATGAAATGAACTGATGACTCAAGCAATAGATGCACCTTCTGGCAACAAACCTTAACAAAAGCCAACGTCTGCAGTAAATAGAAAAAAATGTCACTGAAAAGCATTTCCCTTTGCCCATATAAATCTAGCCAGAGACCTGAAGTAAACTTAAAGCTGGAAGAATAAATAACTAGTCAATTAGCAGCCTGTTATGTTTTATTTCCCAGCACCTAAACGTTTTTCTGCTTAATATTTTTTCTGCAGCGATACTGTAACTGTCTTTCGTGTTTGAACCTCCTCCCCCTGCTGCTTCCTTTTGAATTATGACCATGCTTCTGCTGTGTGTGACTGTGTGTGTGTGTGTGTGTATGTGTGTGATTCTGTCGCACTGTAGAACCCACACAGTCTTTATCTTGCACACTCAACTGGGCTCAAGAGTAAGACGGCTAATCCTTTCTTGTGCCTTGGGCATTTCGAAGTGCTTCAGATAAACTGCATGTGAATACTGAGTTCTACTGAGCAAATGCAAGCCAAGGTTAAACAAGGTAAATAGACGTGTTCATCTTGCTATGCTTCAATGGACAAACGTTCATTTTCCAGCAGCACCTTCGAGAGAGGGAAGTGTGATCACAGCAGCGAACGTATGACATTGTGTGTGTGTGTGTGTGTGTGTGTGTGTGTGTGTAGCAAGGTCAGTCCACTGAAGAAAATGAAGGGAATCCCGCCCAAGAATATTCCGCTTATGAAGGCAAAAAAGGCAAACCCCAATGGCCCACAGCAGAATAGAAAGAGAAAGAGAGATCCCCCCTTCCTCTTTGTCCAATCAGTACAGAGAATTGAGTTTCAGCTTTGCCCCATCTCTGAGCCCCATCCTCCCACTCAAGATTCTCTTCATATCGACATGCCAAAAGAATCCATCAATACACATTATCCTGCTCTGGTGAGGAGGGGAAGCAAAGGAGAGAGGGAGATTGTCAGAGAGAGCCAGAGAAAACGGATGGGCTGAATTCTCACTGCTCTTTAAAGAGATTTCCTGTCGAGCAGGGAGACAACAGGCTAACAAGTCCAAACAAACCTCTCTTAAGGTGGATGCAGAGGCCCTGCTGCTGGAGATTTCATTCAGCTGGGGGAGATTCTTAAGAGCATATGGCATATGTGAGCAGATCTTGTTTTACAGAATTTAACAAAATATAAATATACCATTGGGTTTAAATGGTACAGTTTTACTGTTCACCTTACTGTGACAACATTACAATATTTAAATTTTGTGTAAACCCTCTGTTTGTCACGGGGTGAAGTGCAAGCACATGCAGGAACGTGGAGGAGGGTCAGCCAGTTTTAGCCATCACACTTATGTTGCTTTTCCACCGCATGGGTCCAGCTCTACACGACTTGGCGTGGCTCAGCTCGGCACGCTTAACGCTTGTCACTTTTCCACTGGCAGGGCTCCCTGCAAAATAGAGCTAAAAAAACATCACTGGCTTTGAAAACCTCAACAATGGTGGTTGTAAAATTACGCGCTGTATGTAATTACGCACACACCGTGTGTTTGCGTGTTGTTTTTTCACTGAAAATCAGTTTTACTTGTTGCACGTTTGACTTTCATCAACCCAAGGACCCATCAACCCAAACCTCTTCAAAACACCTCGAGGTAAAGTTACGAGCTGGCACTGTGAGTCCGATCAAAATAAATGTGAATGAAGCTGTAACTTAAGAGACTTTACAAGCGGTGAATTTGTGCAGGACTTGAATGAGCCCTGCATTTCTTGTGAAATGACATGGGACCAGGTACCAGATTTGGCCAGTGGAAAATCAAAACAGCCATGCCGAGTCGAGTAGAGTCATGTAGGTTCCATGCAGTGGAAAAGCACCATTATTTAGTCTTATTCTAGCTGTGAACAGCTGCAGCTGAGTAAGGCATGCCTAGGCACTGGGAGTTGCTCTGAGAAATCCTGGTCTGATGTAGGCCCCTCGTACTTCAACCTCCAGTGCTGGATGTGGTCACAATGGATGTGGCTTCTCAGTTTCAACCTACTGTCTGTAGCCGGGGCCAAAGAGAGAAACGGAGACAGATTTTACTAAACAGGACAAAAGATGCATTTAAACTTGGGCTTGAAGGGAGTGTCCACTAAGGTGGGCGATATTGCCATAAAATAATATCACAATATTTCAGGGTATTTTGGCGATAACAATATTATATTGGCGACATGAACAAAACACTGAAAAAAACCTTATCAATTTCAAAAACACTGTTTTGCAACAAAATAAACAGTATGTTACTATTAATTATATTAAATAAAAAAATTGTTTTACACAATACCATGGTTTATTGTACATCAGTTATTTTGTAACCAAACCACCGCCATATGACTGAAGTCACTCCCCTATTTTTGGAGCAAATTCCTCCACGTCAGAGCCACTTTCCACCATACTTCACTGTGTTTAAATCACTCATGTAAAAAACAAAGGCCATATTAAAACGTTATGAATTTGGGTGTGGTTGGCAATTCATATTGTGTGTGTCTTACAGAGAAGAAACCACCTTGGGAGTGATGAAAATCAGTTTATTGACATCATAAAAGTTCTACTGATCTCCTTGGGGAAAAAAAACAAATGTACCAATATTATATAGAGTGAAGCCTGTGTCTGGATTTGTTTAGAAAATATAGGGATAATTTACATTTATGTAGGGTTTATTTACTTTAGCTATGGCAGTTTTCCACTGCATGGTATCTACTCTGCTTGGCTCCACTTTGCTTTTTTTGCTTTTCCATTAGACAAATCTGGTACCTGGATCTAGTACCTGTGTCTTTTGGTCCCAAGTAGGGATCAAATCGTGATGGGTGAACTTGCAGAGCACTGATTGGCCAGATAGATTTTTCAGTTGTGACAAAATGCAGACGTCCAGCACAAACAAACTGTTTGTTAAATGTCTAAGATACAGTTGAGATCACATTTGATTTTATTTAATTTGACATGGTCCTTGGATTGGCCCTTGATAAAAGACTCTAGAGAGAGCTGGATGGTGCAACAAGGAACAAAAACTCTACTGATATGGTGGAACTCATGGGTGGCTGTGTTTAAAAAAAAAAAAAAAAAACATCACGCAAATACAAAATGAGTATAAACATAACCTTACGGTTTCCAACATCCTCTGAGATGTGTTTTTGCAATGTCACTAGCTGTTGTAATGGAAACCAAACATATAACAACAAACAATGCGTAGAGTCGCATAAAGTAAAGTAGAGTAGGTACCATGCAGTAAAATATGATCATGCACTGATCATGCGTTTTTACGACTTCCTAAAAGAAGTGATCTAAAAAAGCAGCTTGACATCTTGTTTTTAATGAGAGCCATCCATTTCATATGACAAGATGCAGTGCCATTGTAATCGATGCAAAGTGTGTGCTCAGTGACACGACAAAGTTGAGCAAAGTTTAATTTTATGCAAATTAAGAATTAAGTGATGTACTAATTACAATTGGAATCAAGCAAGTTGCCATGTTTATTTCCAGCACTCTAAATTGGCTCTTGGCATCAGTAAAACCATGGCACCCAAAGTCAACTCGTGTTCAGAAACTATTACAGACGGTAAGCGACGAGTGAATTGTGGTGTAAAGTGAAAAAGAATCACTGCGAGTGTGAATGCAGGGTTAGATTTTATTGTCATAACTGGAAATTGTCCCAGCCCTATTACCATGGGAACAAGAACGTTGACTACATCCTGAGGAGCCAATGATGAAGCAAATGCAGTCTCATCCTTTATTTTCTCTGAGTGCATGTACTACAAAGAAATCTACTGCAACAAAAATCCTCTAATTTAATGACCTAGCTTCAGAGGCTTCTGCTCTCACTAAGCTATGTTCCCTGAGCTCCAGAACCCATGCTTTAAAATTGCTGAGTGCTTTGTAGTTGTTTTTATTAATACTGCCATCAGGGTTTGTAGAGCAAACGCTCCTCCTTTCCCTCCCTCTTTAAAATTCTATCTATAATTTATCTGTCTGCCTCCATCTCTCCTTCTGCCTTTTCTCAGCGAGGCATCTATTATCTTGTCTGTTTGATAAGTGAGTTGGAAACTCTTGAAATAACATTGCTTTCTCCCTTGACTCGATTTAGCCAACAGCTTAAAGAAAAAGAGAGATATTCCGGCTTTCCGACTTGATGCCCTCCCTCTGCGTCCATGTTCTATAATCAGAAGGCAGAGGAAGGGGAACCACTTCTCTGCCTATCATTTCCCTTCCCCTGAGATTTGAGGGGATGAACTGCTGCACAGGAAAACCACCTGAGAGCAAAAAGAGGTCTTAGTTTACTGAGTAATATCAAAGACCTGAGTCAAACATTTCGCTTTTCTTTTTACCCAATTTCCACCCGTTAGCTGGGACTCTGAAGCAAATGTTGCCAAGATGGGAAAATGAAGTTTAACTAACTGGTTAACATTTTGCCAATTGTAGTCAATAAAGCACTTAAAGGTGCTATATACGATTTTGAATCAATACAGTATTTGTAAAATTCAGCAAATGTGACCACGCTGTTTGCAGGTTTGTAAATTGGAAACAAAGTGACTCAGAGTAAGGAGCACAACCCTATTCCAGCCAATTAGCAGCAGGGGGTTTTCATGCTTACACATAATGCCAAATTCTATGATTTGACATTTTTTTTAGTCTCCATCCCATTGTTTTTGCAATGGCAAAACAAAAATTTGAGGGTGGGGCTTCTGAAAGAGAGTGTTTTTTATTTATTTATTTACTTTTTCCAAATATCAACAGCTGTTTTCCAGAAACATATATAGTGCCTTTAATTGCCATTTTATTGTGCTCATTCTAAAGGAAATGTTAGACATAAAGATCAATTCCTGTCATCACAAACCACAATGAAAAAACTGTACCATGTATCTGGCCAGGTCAAGCCCATTGGAGTATTGGAGTTATGTCAAGGTGTTTTCCCAAGTCAGGAGTTGCTGTCTACATTGTGCAACAAAGCTAACCTCTCATTTCCATTTGACCAGAGGCAGCCTTTTTAACTGTCAGACGAAGCCCTGTCCCCTGCAGAAATATATGTAGGTACCTTTCTTCTGTAGGAAAACTCAACTTGCCCAATTCTTTTGTAAAAGCTGTGTTAAATAATCACAGACCTTGGGCAAATTCTCACAGACACAAGCCATTTTTCTAAAGTTAGGAATAACACACCTTCATAAATGTGTTTGGAAATAAATGTTGCTCTATTATGATATAGTCTTTTAGATGTCAAATGTAAATAGTTAATGAAAAAGGACTACTATATACAGTGCAGAGATATGAGAGTGAATGTTGTTTTTCCATGTTCAACAGTCCAAAGTAACAATATCACAAGCTACACAAATTACTACCTGTTGGAAAAAATAAATGTTTTCAATAACTGATCATTTCTGCTTTGGCTAATAGGCTAGAGACAACAGACATTCTGTGCTGATTGGTCAGAGACAAGGGGCTGGCGGTGCTGATTGGTCAGAGATGAAGGACAGTCTGTACCACCTGGTAAGATAATAAAAACATGTTTTTTAGGGTAGTATGGTGGTGGGTCATGTGTCACTGCCACACAGGTCCTGGAATCTTGGGGTCTATCCCCACCTGTGCTCTCCCTGTGTCTGCGTGGGTTTCAGTTTACGTCCACAGTCCTCAAGCCCTGTCCAGGGTGTGTTTCTGCCTTACACCCAATAATTCCAGGTAGGCCCCAGAGTCACTGCGACCCTGATGATGGTGTATTGGTTACAGAGAATTAAATGAATGAGTTACAGAAATTAAATGAGTGAATTAACTTATTATATTAAGGACACCCTTACCCATGATTAAATGCCCGCAGTGTGTGGCCTGGTGAAATATTGTTTTACTGTAGCCCTTGGGAGTTATTGTAGAAATTTGTTTTTCTTGTTTAGTTATAGCTCTCAGTCCTAATATTGTTGTCCTTAGGTTATCGATCCAAAAAGTCAGTGTCCTCAAAAAGCTGGCTCAGCTGAATTAAACTTGCAGATTTAAACTCAAGTGGACTTCCACACGTCTTATTATCAAGAATTACTTCTTTGGTGAAGAATAAACCTTGTTTGGGAGACAATAAACACTATACACTGCTTCCTTAGAAGAGAGTTTCCATCCTAGGCCGTCTTTTTTATTGCGGGAACGTAGAATTTCAAATGTCAGAATAATATTTACACAAGCGGAACAGCAGAACTGAAACGCATTGTGGTTACTGTAAGTTACAGGCTACATTTTCCAGCCATCAATCCAGTCGAATTGCATTGTGGGTCTGGGGTGTGGCAGCTGGCCAAATGTAATCCAGCGCCTGCTGTGAAGAAACAATGAGGGTTTTATGGCATAAATACAGGAAGATATACAGTTATAGGCAAACGATTTTGCCCTACCCTACGACATATTAGAAAAAATATTACATTATATTCGTCTTGTGAAAGTGTTACAACACCTTTCAGTTTTTATGCTGTGTTTTTTCAATACGTCAGAAAAATTAATTTTTACAGAAGTGAGTATTTCAATGTCTTCCGTGTAGAGGACTGTATTCCACTTATTTCCAACACATTTACATATATATTGCCTACCCCTGCCCAGCCCCACCCATCACACTGATGTTATAAAGAGTGTTTCAGCCTGTGCTGTTTTTATATGAGGTACAAAACAGGACATTCAATCAGAACTGGAGCCATTTACATATTTATCACTCAATTGTACAGTAACGAGGGATAAACTGATGTTTGCCTAATGCAAAAATGAATCATGATTCAACAAACACTTCCATGGGAAGTGTGTAAAATATTCAGCATGTGTGGAGTTTTGTTCAGAGTTACCTCTGTTTAAAACAAATATCAATTCGAAGCAGGGAATTGGATCTGGCTTCTAATTTAGCTTAGCCTCTTATACATTCATACATTCATAACCCCGATTCATGGAAGAGAACATCGAAAAAACGCATCACAAACCCACACGGTGCTGTCTTTACCTGTAGAAATGTAGTAATGTAATTATCACGGTATCTAATTGATTTTAGTCCTGCCCTAATAGAGCATAGCAGCCATTTTTCCAGAGTGCATTCTCCCATTTCAGGAAGGATTCCGGAGCCTTTTACCTCCTGTAAAATGAGCAGCAAGTATAACTCCAGGTTTTATTAATTCTGTACAAACTGATGAGTGAATATTCCACCATATCCCATGGTAAAGGGGGGTTTTCTCAAGAAAGGAGGAGCTGGAGGAAGCATTTAGTGATGTATGGCACAAATCAGATGAGTCATTCAAGTACGTGGCTAATCTCAGGTGCTCGACGCACCACGCTCTGATCCTAAAGACAACCTCAATCATTGCTCAGAGGAGTTAAACTTCAGGCAGCTGTAGGGAAGTTTTGTTTAGTAGCGAGTCTAAAAACTCTGCAATGCTTGATCCACAATCTGAAACACAGGCACATAAACATTCTGTTGAGATGTAACGGAACCTATGTTCTGTGGTGTGAAAGCAATGCGTAAATGGAGCAGCCACTCCCATCTCTTATTTACACCAAGATTTCTTATCCAGTGTGTATCCATAATAAACATTACTGACATCCTGTGGTAAAATGACATTACCCCAGCTTCCCACCAAAACAAATCCTGTCTGAACAGGGCTGAACTGTCTTCTGAACTGAAAAATTAATATATAATTTGTAATATACTAAATTAATTCCTGCATCTAAACAGTGTATTTATTATTCATTCATTCACTTTCTGTAACCAGTTCATCCTGATCAGGGTTGCAGTGGGTCTGGAGTCTACCCGGAATAATTGGACACAAGGCAAGGAGCACACCAAGGGCACGCAAGGTGTGTTTCAGACTGGACTATAATGCTTTTTAAAAGGTTTTATTTATTTATTTTAATGGCCTATTATTGAATATCAGAGTCTGTTATACTGGTAGATAAGCTCTTAGTTAATGGTGTTTTAATACCAGTGTTCTTAGGTTTTTTGGAAAGAGCAGTTCAAAATGGTGTCTGGGTAATATATGACATGTATAAGACTGTAGTTTGAGACCTCTATTCAGTGTGTGTATGTGTGCCAGCAATATATCTCACATGGTGGGGACCAAAACGTGTTTACACACTTACATTGTGGGGATTTGTTTTATTTGTAGGGACCACAAACTGAAATATCACCACAATTCAAAGAAACAAAATTGTATGTGTGTGAGAGAGAAAGAGGGACAAATGTAAAAACCCATCCTAAAAACTCTGTATACAGCATATGAAACACATACACACACAAACACATACACATCATTGGTACACCATGGTCCCTCCTCGACACCAAACAAGGTTAAGCTAACAAGCCCGTGTTTGTGCTGATAAAGCTGTGAGCACTAATAGGCTACAGCTATCACCATAAACCTGCTAAATGCTACGAGATTAACACCCAAGCAATACTCCAGCTTTCAGACATTTACAAACACCCTGCCTCAAGAAGAACCCCAAGCACCTGCATTTTTCCAGACTTACAGGGTGCATTATTTAAAGCTGGTTTTCCATTTAACAAACAAAAAATCTCTAAAGACCACTGCGGCAAATATTTACAGCAATGTAGCAAATATTATATTTATACAGTCCCCTATTTAATGAATTAGTTTTGAAGAAATTTTAATCACAACAGTTCCCTCTGCTGAAGAACAGGGTATTTTTTGTGGGTGTGTTTTTATTGTAGCACGTATTCAAGCCTAATTCAAGATCAATTTAGCTAATGGCGGTGGGTTTGTCTGACCTTCTTGTCCTAACGTAATGGCTATTCAGGTTTTGCCCAGACAGGACAATGGGTGGCCCTCATCAAACCTTTCGTGTCCTTCCGTTTCTGAGAAAGGTAGAATTTCAGGGTTATTTCATCAGCTCTAAATAAAAGCAGTTCAGCTAATGCTAGACCTGTCTCTTACAGCCAACATAACAGTTTTTCAGTCCCCACAATGCCTAGCTTTTCATAAGTTGTGACTTGCTGAATCAATCACATGCCTACATGATACCTTCAGAGTCTCTGGAGCAGCTACATGAGCCCAAGCTTATCACGCTTACCGGGTATAAAGCCTTCTTTGGGCTGCAGAGCATGAAACTGTTCTCTGGAGTGATGGAGCTCTGTCCAGTATATTTGGGATGAGTTGGAGTGGTGTTTGTGGTTCCGAATTAATCCTTCAACAGCAGTCTGACCTCTCTGACACCTATGACAGAATACAATCAAACAATCGCAGAACGCTCCAACATCAAGTGCAAAGTGTCCCCAGAAGAGTGGAAGCTGTTACTGCAGCAAAGAGGGACTTTTACGGCCCTTGTTTTCCAAGCAAAGGATGGCTGAACAAGCATCTAAATACCTTTAGGCAAACAGTGTTTTGGTAAATTCATTCAGCTCATATCCAGAGACCCTGAAAGTGGCTCATTTTCGAGTCAGGCGGTCTACAAAAGCAGAGGAAACAATTTAGTCTTTAGAGAATTGGTAGAGTGAGAAAAGCAAATTGCAAACATCAAATGCATGCAAGCACTCACATGAATGTTCTCTCCGTCTATCTCTCTTGAACAGACACACACACACACACACACATGATGGCTTGAATGAAAAGATGAAGAGATAATTACAGTTATCAAACACATGTATGACTCCATGACCTGAACAAAAATAATATCAAGCACTTAAGGCACAGGGCTGAACTGTCTTCTGAATTTAAGGCGATCTGAGAGCATAGTTTTTAATATCTGCTTTTTGCAGGTTTCTCCAGAGCCTGGAACACACAGGCACACACACACAGAGGTCTTTGTTTTCATGCATTGTCAGGACTTTACATAGACTCGAATTTGTGGAGACCTTAACCTTTACACTAACTTATACTGGCCTAACACTTACCATAAAGGCTTATTTAGGTTCAACATTAAATATGAATGGAGCCTTCTGTCTATACTTTGTATTCATTTAAATCATATTTTTTCACAATCTCAGAAAGCTTATCGATGCAGACAGAGCGAAGCAGTGGCACTGCAAACCTTAGGGGGCAGTGTAGCAGGTAGCTCAAGCGAAGCATGTAAAAAATGAAAATAATTCTCTGTCCATTTGTTGTGCAGAACCATGGTCACGTCTGAAAATTAATAAACAGTAACTTTGCCATCTTTAACTTATTGTGGAATATATCACATTAAAAATGTCTGGTGTTTGTCAAAACTCCAGCAACAATAACCAGCTAAAAGACCTTCCACAATTGATTTTAAACCTTTCTTTAATATTAATTAGGCGATACGTTTTTTCGAATATTGATTTTACCAGTCCAATTAGAGGATGTTTAATGTTTTATTTTATTTATTTATTTATTTTTTGTTTGTTTAGCATCTGAAAAATATTTGGTGGGCTTTCGGTAAACCTTCTGGGGCATAAGCCACCCCGTCACTCCACCCCTGTCACATCTACTAACTCCAAATTTCTGAGATTGAAATGGATTGAGTATAATGATTTTATGAAACAGCTAAGGACTACACACAACAGACATGCATATTTTTTACACTGAAATCATGAGATCTCTCTGAAGACCCCGAGGACAGCCCACTGATATCAGTGTGCAAGTATGTGTGTGTGCATGTGTTTGTGTGTGTGTGTGTGTGTGAGAGAGAGAGAGAGTGTGAGAAAGAGAGTGAGAGAGAGACAGAGAGAGAGAGAGAGAGAGATGAAGAAACAAACTAAAAAAAAACATAATTCATTGTTTTGGCCTCACTTTAACCTAAAGCAAATGAACACATTTCCCTTTACTTTCACACATAACTTTCCTCCACAAACCTCCTGCCATCTTTTAGAGAGAGACATGGTGAAAGAGGGGTTGCTTAAGTGGAAAAAAAGAGAGAGAGAGAGCGAGAGAGAAACGCCCCAAGTGTTGGTGTGTGTGGGCTTAGAAGAACCAGCAATTGCCTGGGGGACACCAGACCACCAGGGGTGCCACTCTGCAGGCGTTTGATAATAATTCCCCTTGCGGTTGCGGGCTATAATTTATAGCAACATTATAAAACTCGCCCATACAGTGTAAAAATCCTGTCAGCTTGATTACGGACATTAAGATCCCCTCTGGTCATTGATTAAGACCATAACAAGTAATCTCTCTTCATCAGCTTTAAAGAGGTTTAAGTTATTTCCAAGAAAACAAATCAACACCTTCACATTCAGTCGGTACGTGCAGACCTATGGGTGGTGTTCCACTGGGCAATCAACAGCTATCAAGAACTATCAACAACTGTGACACAACTGTGTCTATTTTCCATCACTTAACAGAGCTGTGAATGGCCATGTTGTGATCGTGTTTGCATTAGTGACGTGTTGAAAATCACATTCATTCATTCATCCGTTCATCTGTCACTGCAATCTCCATCCTTATTGGTGTTGTGTTGGTTCCAGAGACTAAACAACATCACCGGGCACCAGTCCATTACAGGGCATCCCACATTCTCCCAGTCACTAACAAACTCACGCCTTTGCTTTGCAGCACTGTTTAGCAGAATGCTGGAGCCCTTGGTTCAACAGTAAATTTAAAAAGCAATTGTTGTCGGGGGAAGCTAAAATGGTTGTGTTATTCAAGTAATAGTAACAATTCAAGTAACAGCAGTTAACAATCGCCGAATTCAGCTGGGATTCCTCAGTAGAGTATAGGTCCCTTGACAGTGTATGTTTGGACAAAATGGGTGAGCATGGATTTGAACCCTTAGCAAGTCATACTGCACTTCCCAGTGGAAAAATATTATATGAATATGCAAGAGGAGGGGACGAATATCTCCACCTACACTTCAGCTGCTTTTTAGCATTTATTTTTGTCAGTACCTGGCATTGTTAGTAGTCTTTTGGCTGAATGCAATCAGATCCTCACTGGCATTCATTATCTCCTGTATAGCCTTCTTTCCTTCCATAGTTTCACAACAAACAACTGCTTTTTTATCTGTATTTTTGAGAGTGTGGATCCCTTTTTTCCCCATTTATGACTCCCTGGAGTGTATTCAAATGTGGGTGCCCCTGATTGGACGCCCTGATTGGACGCCTCCGCTTTTCACACATGCATCACATGCGGCAGTTGATGAGGATGGTTCAGCCCACCTCCTGCATTACTCAGCAGCATTTTCTCTCTGTCGTATCCTGTTGAGAGGGTGATGTCTTGGTTCAGTATCAAATGATATTCAAATGATGGGTCAGAAGCAAGAGAATGAGTGTTTTACAATAAGAACACATTACTTCAGCAGAACTACTGAGCTGTGTTTGGGGAAATGACCCTAAAATTACACAATTGACCTGAATTTTCATTTGATTCATACGTAAATAGAAGTTGTTAAAACTTTATTATTACAATATGAGCATATGTTATATGTTATATAAATCCATAAAGTGCTACTGGCATTTCTTTAAAGAATGCATTTAGTCTTTGTGATTAAAGAAGATTTTTAAGACTTGTATCTTAAGTATCTTCCCAATATGAAAAATTTTCCAAAAAGTTCCTACATTTTTGTTTTTTTTAGAGTAGTGCACTTTGTCAAAGCCAAGAAATGTCTGGAAGATGTGTGTGTAGATTCTGAGAGTCAGATCATCAAAGTAGTGAAATACTGAAATGACAGAATTTTAGGTCAACAAGAGGCAGTAGCCACAAAAAGTGTACAGTTATTATGCCTCTAATGGAATCTCAGATTTCTGCACATTCACTTGGCATTTAGAATCTCTCTCTCTCTCTGTGTTATTGAAAAAGAGAACCTAACACTCTGCTTTATGTCTTTTCACTGTGGCCGAGGAGTCTTTTACAGTGTTTGGGTCGACAGTGATGGGCCTTTGCCAAATCCTAAAAGAAAGGGAAAGTAGTTCCAGTTTGTGACTGCGGATGTCACAACTCACTCCTCTGACACAGGACATTAAAGCTATAGAGCCACTTAAGTATAGTTCTGGCCAATTATCTTATTGGCCAGTATTATTATATAAGCATCTCAACATTTACATACTTTAAGTAACTCAGTATCTCTAATTGTCTTTGTAGTGTAAATATATGTAAAAGTAAATTTTCAAAGCATGTGTCCATCCACTCAAATGAATGATTTTGGGCTGAGATCTGTTTTTAAAATGTCTGTAAACACATCCACTGATTTTAAACATGAAAATATATACTTATGGTCAAAAAGCAACAAGTAAAACAAAGCATCATTAAAATTGTGATTATGGCAATGCTCAATTTATCAAATAAATCCTTTTGTCTGTCAACAGAAACTAAGAGAATATCTAGGCTAAGGTATTTGAAGATGTTTTTATAGTGTGTGTGGCAAGGCAACCAGCGAATGATTTCTTCCTGTAAGCCATGTTCTCAGCTTCATTTACTGAACTTTGACGTGTTGGAAAAGTTGAAAGAAAACGTCATACTGCCTTGGCAGCTGCTCAGTAAACACTGACGGGAGATTACCGGAGCTGTTCCGGGACACTCTTACCGGTAACAGAGTTAAGACTGGCAGTGCTGCAGCTACAGTAAAAAGTGCTTTTGGGCTCTGATTTATCCCAGATTCCTATCCAGCAGGCTGTGGGTACACTGACCCAAACATTCTTATTGATGACTTCCACAAGGTTTCTGGCAAACCACAGCAGCTCCCACAATATGATGAAACCCAGGTGTTTCTGTAGAGTGAACAGGACTGGAATGAAGTCTACAGTCACCGTTTATCTTTGTCAACCTTCACATTTATCACCAGCGCTAACACAACCAGGCTGTAATTTGATATTATTCATAGCTCATTGCTATGAGTGTAGGTTAAAATGTAGCTCCAGAGCCCAGACCTTAATTTCACTGAAGGTGTTTGGAACTACTTGGATCAGGTGAAGGGGGAAAATAAACCAACATCTGAGACAACTTTGGAGGTGAGAACAAGTCATTTTAGTTCAGTTGAGCTGTGCTATTTGTTTTTTTGGGTTTTTTTTTTTTTTGGCATCTTCAAAGTTTTTACACCTGTTCTGCATTATCCTTTATTCCTCGCCAAACGTAAACTGCTTTAACTCGTTCACTTTGCCAAACTTTGAAGGTTGGTGGGCTGAGGGTTATCTGCCAAACTCTGAACCCAAACAGATCCTGATTTGGTTGTGTGTGCCCAGATACAATCATATGAGCCATCTGCTATCCATCATTCACACACAGCTTGTAGCAGTGCAGTATTTCACTCAGTGCTTTATAAAACTGCAGAGTTATATTTCCTGCTGGAAGCCACTTGGCAGCAAGGTAAGGTGAATGCCAAATTCAACTCAATACGGCTGGATTGCTTCTTTATTCCAACTTTTCCTTCACACACTTGTTAAATGTTGGTCACACCATGCACCAAGAACTTGTCAACACCTCCCAATAAGTGATTTCTGTTGTTTTAACGTGCAGCCAGTGTTACCATAAGTGTTCTGTTGTGCACATACATTTTGTACAATGTCCATATAAAAAAAGACTGCCATTGGAATACAGGGACACTACTAGGATATCATCTTCGAGTGTGTTCGCTAAGGTCACCATACCCAGTGCAAAATGTCAGCTTGGAGTATAAAGCCCCCACACCAGCCTGGTCGCAATATGAAATTGTACATATTTGACTAAAAGTATATTCCCAGGGTTTGTGCATATATTAAGTATAGCTTGTATTTTTGGATATGCATGTAATTTTATTAATGCCAATGTAGTGTGAAAAATCAGGCTTAACTCTGACCCTAACCCTAAACCTATCTGTAAAACTAACACTAACCCTAAAGTCAGATTTATGCTTGTGTGTTGACTCAGTGTAGAGACTATGCTGTAGCCAGTGCCCTCCGCCGTTGTACTCGTGTGTTGATGTTTGCGTCACTCAGCAATTAAACCTTCAAAACACTAGGGTTCTAGTGAAGTCCTGGTGATATTTTCCTCAATTCTGTGTAGTACACAATGTATTCCCTACACCATTCCCCCAACCATAACCCAAACCCTAACTCCTAATGTGCTCCAGAAGCTTAAAAGCAGAAAGCTTGTTGTCTGTGTAATGTTCTCTCAAAACAGTTTACAGCACTGTTTCTGTGATTCTTCTACAGCTTCATTACTGAGAGTTTTTGTGGATTTAAGAAGTACCACCAGTGAATGGTAGCTCGCTTAGTGGCTGTAAAGTAAACGTTACCAATATCTGAGCTATTCCTCTTTTCTGTAGATATATTTTTCCCCAGGCATTGGGTTGTGGTGCAGTGGAACTATCAATCTCTCACACAGTTACTGAAAGTTATAAACCTATAGAACCCTAGTGTAAACTAATTTTTAAACTGCACTGTGGCTTTAAAAACAAAGGCAATTCACCAGGATCCAAACACACATTTTAACCCTCAGTAGCGTCCCTTTAACTGCCAGTTTTATAAGATTTACCCCTGCCACCTGCAGTCCTGCTCCACTTCTGGGAACATTCATAAATATTAAAACCTGCGAGGGGAAGACATCACTGACTCTGACGCTGTCTAATCGGTTCCGCTCAAAATATTAGCTTGAGACTTGAGCAATTAAGATAGTAGGATTTGCAAAAGTTACAGGGCCTGATCAGATATGACCTTCTCTTCATGCAGTGTGGGTGTGTGTGTGTGTGTGTGTGTGTGTGTGCAGAAGCTCAAGTCTGTCATTTTAACTTTCCCCTTGGTCTATAAATGCGATCTGTGCTTTCATGTACAAACGGCCCCTGCAGGAGTGACATTTCCAGGAGAGATTGAATTGATTTTTCCCTCTCTCGTTTCTGTTCAGGGAAGTCACTATGGACTTAGCAGCTGTAGGTGGCTATAGTCAATGTCTGTCAGATGAGGTCAACTTACTGTTTCTCTGTCCATCTGCACATCCGTCCTAATTACAGACAGACATCACTGTAAGTCTACCAGCAATGCCATTCAATTGACCTCCATGTTTCTACACTCATTATCAGCTTCTCACATAAACGCGGGCCTAGCACTGTGATTGGAGAGACTCAGACGAAGAGGCGGGGCAATCCTACAGCCTCTGCACTCCATATAAGAAGCAGAACAAAATCAGAACGCTCTAGATCTGCAAATGAATGTGTTAATGCATTGATCAATTGATTTTTCATCAAATGCCACCTTTAACAGCGCCATGTCATGTGAAATCTCTGTAACCAAGCAAAACCCCAGGCAGGAGAAGCATGTCTGGTCCATGTGTACAGAATGATTCTGAGCAAATAAAGCGTTTATAGCCTGAATGTGTAATTTGCCGCCGCACGGTAAAGGGGGGCTTTCAAAGCTTATTGCTTTCATTTATTCCTGCAAGCGTTTTTCCTTGTCTCTAATGCTGTAATTCATTAAGCCTGCTCCGTCTCAATCAAAATAAGCAGCTACTTTGTGCGCCAATTAGTCCTCATGCATATGCATGTCTCAAGCTCCAGGAGCGATCAAAGCCTGGAAAGTGTGTTTCCAGCCAGTTCTAGTGTCAGAGTTTAGCCGCTCAGATCTTCCAGGTTAACCGGGTCAACGTCTGGGTCCCCACTCTGCTGCTGTTGGCAAGTGGGCGTTGGCTCGGAAGTTGATTTGGTAATTAGAATGGGAGATGAACAACTGAAGTTCAAACTGATTGAACTGGGGAGTGCGTGGGCGATGGGAAAAGGAACAATGTGGAGAAGAATGAGAGCCAGTTTTTAGCATGTCTCGGCACTTTGTTTTACTAGCCTTCTGAGGACCAACTGTCATGGTAGGCATTGGATGATATGTAGTACAAAACGTAATGACCCAGTTGTGGGATACTTGGGTTCGGGTCAAAACCCAGGCAGGTTGAACAAGACCCCTGACACTACACTGTAAAAAAAATCTGTAAAATTTATGGTAAAAACTGGCAGCTGTGGTTGCCAGAATTTCACCGTAAAATATACACCCACATTTTTGGCAATCATAATTTTTACATTTAAGTACTTTTCTGTTAAAAAACAGATATACACCATAAAAAGCCCATAGTATTTACATAAAAATAACAAAGAAACATAAAATTATGCTATCAAATTGACATGTAAATTGTGTAACAAATCAAAGAACCAAAGAAATGTGCGGTATCTGGGTGCCCACTCCAGCACTCGGAACACAGGCTGATGGTGAACTTTCCTGACCAACATACATCTCGTCATACTATACACAGAAAAACAAATACACCAAATAATCACCCTAATGCAACCCAAAATCAAAAAGGCTCAAAGACAGAAAAAACCCCAAAAAACTCTAAAAATCATAGAAAATATGGAGAAGCAAGGCATGCTGGGAGCTCCCTAATGAGTCTCAGCTCCTCCCAGTACTTGGACACTTGTACCGCCCCCAATGGTTTGTGCGTTTAATAGTGAAATAATGTATTTTGGCTGATAAAAGTATTTACGATATTTTACTGTTACAGAAAGTTTTTACAGTTACAGGTTTTAAACCTTTTTAGAGTTTACAGTCATTTACTGTCATGGTTTTACTGTTTTCCACATTCATTGGAAAAAGTAAAATTCACATTTTTTATTTTTTACAGTGTAGGTTCCGCAACACCCCTAGATGATTACCTATAGGCCAAGACCTAAAGGTCATTTTTAAATGTTTTTATATAATTTTTTAAAATACTTACAATATGTGTATAACTAACGCATGTTCACAGAGTTATAATCTAAGAATTAAACAGTAAACTCCATCGGATGTTAGTATTTATTCAAGTTGAACTAGTTTTAGCATTGGAATATTGAGAGGTACAGTGTTTGCAAGAAATCGATGGCATGCAGTTATGAGAGCACTAGTGAGGTACAAATGTTCAACCACTAATTAAATTCCTAACAAAATATGGAAGGAACTTTATCACACCCCTCTAGTCAACTCCTGGCATTGAGCATGTTGACCTAAAGCTCTGTTTTTATTCTATTGGTTAATACTTTTCTGTGGAGATTTTACAAACCCCTGTTCGACTCATTACAAAGGCACTGGATGAAGCTTCGTGGCTTTAATTCATTATGCATTTTATATGTATGGCAATAATGGATGAGCCATTCTATATATATGTTGTTAACACCTTAATAATGCATAATAAACTGTTAATAATATTAAAGAAAACTTCTGTGCATTTCATATATATATATATATATATTTATATATACATATGAAACAGAAACCAAATGTCCTTGTGGAATTCCAGGCATTTGGAACTGAGACGACATGGCACTAGAATCTCCTCATGTTCATGCATTAGCTATAACTAGCTTATTACCCCATTACCAGTGGGCTGAAACATTCATTAAAGCTAATTGGAATCTGAGAGCAGAATCTCCACATTCGTACCCATCCCTCATCGCAGTGCTTCTTTTACGACCTTATCAGATCCTGCCCAATTACCACCTGATGTCTCCATGGCAACCCTTCCCCCCACTACCTCCATCCGGTCGGGGGATGGTGCTTTGTTCCTGATGACCTCTGCATGTCCCCTATTTGATGGACATTACACACTGTTGCCACAACAGCAGGATGAATACGTTTATGGGTTTATGTTCCAAATCTGATCAAACACGTCCACTTTCATGGCCAGATGTTCATACTGTCCAGTCTTGCTGTGCTTCCAGTCTGGTCAGTGGCCTCTGTATTTCATAAGCTTGAGTCAGAGTGGGGTTTGTGATCCACAACATATTATCCAACATCTGATTGGAATTACCTGACCTCTGTAATGTTCCCAATGCAATCAAATGCTCACAGCAATGTTCTAGTAATCTCAAAACTACACAGCTGTTCTCTTTGTTATCAATGTTTAATTTGATTGATATAATCCAGCTGTGTCCGAAGGAACCACACTAAAGCGTTAGACCCAGAGTGTGTATGTGATGCTGATTGGATATTGTTGTGGTGATTAGTGGTTGTGCCTTATCTCCCCAGAGCAGAGAAGATGCTGACACCTGAACATAGGCCACTTCTAGCCTCTCTCTCTCTCTCTCTCTCTCTCTCTCTCTCTCTCACACACACACACACATCACCATTTGTCAGTCTTGCCCAGTCTTATCCCTATATCACCTTGCCTGGAATTTACTAATTCTTCATCACAGTAAACACCCAAGACATTCTACCATCACATACTAGAGCATTTCTTGCCAAAACTGGCTACACAACCAAAGGTATTTTGACACCGGCACATCCCATATTCTTCTGAACCTGAAGGCCTAATTCATTAACTCATTTTCAGTAACCTCTTTATCTATTTAAGGGAGGAAACTGGGAGGAAACTGCAGCACTTGGATGAAACCCACGCCAACACTGAGAGAACACACCAAACTCCACAAAGACTGTGACCCGAGGTGAGGATTGAACCCACTGCCCCAGGACCCTGGAGCTGTGTAACTCTGACACTCCCTGTTGCACCACAGTGCTGCCCATTACGTTAAAACATTTCTATTAGGGTTTGATGGCATTCAGCTGTGTGAACATTAGCGAGGTCAAGTACTGATGTTGGAGGATTAGTTCTGGATCACAAAGCCTGCTCCAACACATCAATTGCTCAACAGCCCTGGTGCAGAGGAGTGCTCATCCAGCATCAGTGTCTGACCTCATTAATTCTCTCATGGCTTAATGCCATCAGATCCACCCAGCTATGTTCCTAGTTTAAGGCCTTACCCAGTGTGGAAGGAGGATAAGCTTTGTATTAACCTCCTTAACCTCTGATGCAATGTTGCTCGAGATGTCCAGCTGAAAATTGTGGCCGTGTTTTTATTAATTATTTATGTAGAAAGGGGCTCTAAATATAAACCCCTGGTTTAAAGAAGCAATGGAGACCTCCGTTTTTGATAGTGTGCAGGGTAGTTGCTCACCCAAGCAGGGGATTTCATCCTGATTTATGATTGTGTTTTATATCCCCACAAGGGTGGCCAGGAATTCTAACCCCACTTGTAGCACTGCAGTAAACCCCCCGAGCAACACACACACAAAGCATCACTGTGGTCTAGTGTTTGCTGCATAATTCAGCAAGAGAGAGGAGAGAGTCTATTTGTGTACTATATCTTTGAGGAAAGAGTGGAAAGAGGAGCATGTAGGAAGAGGAGGAGACACAAAGACGAAGGCAAAAGGCTTGACCGGCTGTTTTGATGGTCATATCTTTGTTTTCCCTTAAATCTGTTAGTGGTTCAGGTCACCAGATATCCACAGGCTTCTGCACATTACTGTCTACTGATGCCAAGTTACTGTCCATCAAAGGGGATTCTGCTGGGGGGCTGGCAACACTGCTGCTGCTGTTGTTTTTTTAGCACACTTATAACCTCAATGTGTTGCCAAAATATTCATTCATTCATCTGTTCGTTTGTTTGTTCAATGATTGATCTGTTCATTCATTCATTCATTCATTCATTCATTCATTCATTCATTTACCTGTTCATTTGTTTGTTCAATGATTAATCTGTTCATTCATTCATTCACTCATTCATTTGTTTGTTCAATGATTAATCTGTTCATTCATTCATTCATTCACTCATTCATTTGTTTGTTCAATGATTAATCTGTTCATTCATTCATTCATTCATTCATTCATTCACCTGTTCATTTGTTTGTTCAATGATTAATCTGTTCATTCATTCATTCATTCACTCATTCATTTGTTTGTTCAATGATTAATCTGTTCATTCATTCATTCATTCATTCACCTGTTCATTTGTTTGTTCAATGATTAATCTGTTCATTCATTCATTCGTTCATTCAAACTCAGTAACCACTTCATCCTGATCAAAGTTGTGGTGGGTACACACCTGACAGGGTGCCAATCCTTTGCAGAGTGTCAGAAACTCACACAGTTACTCACATGCTTTCACACACTCACCCATTAACTCCATACATTCACGTCTGTGGCTAGTTTTATACATTCACAGTCACTGACACCTATAGACAATTTGACACAGCTGATGGACTGTGAAACTCAAAAAACCCAGAGGAAACCCATGCCGACATGGGAAGAACACACACAGACAGCGTCCTGACATGAGAATTGAAGGACCCCAGGACCCAGGGGGATCCACTGACAATCCCTGGAAAAATAAACATAGGACATTTGTGAGTACTGAGACTGTCCTATGCTAGCAGCCATTTCTGAAACCTAAACTCTTTGCAAAATGGAGCTTGGACCAGAGAATTCCTTGTATGGGCCTGCACACTGGCCACAGAATAATGACACAATTGAAGCGGTCTAGTCAGTGATTAAGCCATACATATTTTTATCTAATCCCTGTTATGTCTACATACTTATTGACATCAAGATGTGCATGTTTTACAATGTGTGTGGTGGGGGGATTTTGGTCTGTGTGTGTGTGAGGGTGTTAGAAAAGTACCAAAGCCAACAAGCTAAGATTAGCAGTATGTTTACCAAACAGACTTGGAAAGCGAAGTGTTATTTCTGACAACAACCCACTTCAACGTAAAGATGTAATTACTTACAGATAATCACTTCTGCTCCAGTGGGAAACACCATCTGCTGAACATGAGGAATTAGCATTCAGCATTTTCTCTCTCGCACTGACCCTGAGGTCAAGAGGGTTTATACAGAAGCTTTCTCTCTCTCTCTCTCTCTCTCTCTCTCTCTCTCATTTAAACACACACACACACACTTTGGGCAACCCTGATCAAATTCTGACCCCCTGGCCCTTTTCCTCAATCAGTAATGCATATATCTGCATTAACAACAAAGTTCACACTAGAGGTCATTTGCATCATTCTGGTGAAGGGAGACAAGATCACAGCTGTGGTGGTCAATTGACCTGAATTCAAAAGCCCATCTCAGTACACATTCCTTGGCAGTTGCACCCAGATGTGAGATTTCTGGATCGACTGTATCAGCTTTTAAAGCTACAGATGAATTAACCGGTGATTTTAAACAGTAGTTCTTAATCAATGGTCATGTGACACTGTCCACAGGACGCTATTGGCGGGTGGATTATTCTAAGTCCAGCTGTGACACTGAGGGGGTTAAATACTTCATCAGCACTGCTGTGTCTGATCCACTCGCAACACCACTATAGTGTCACTGCAGTGCTGAGGATTATCCACCAGCTAAATGGTCCTTTGGGGGTCTTTAACAGCGAAGAACAGGGTGAAAATGGGGGTAGGCGAGTGCTTAAAAAAAATTACGTGGAACAACAGATGGACTACAGTCTGTAACTGTAGAACTGCAATGTGAATTTAAATGACCAGTGGAGCTGATCAAATGCACATCTAGGGCTGACTGGTGTTGGTCAGTCACCAAAGGAAACACCAAACACTCCGGTGAAGTTTCCCGGCATATGCTTCGGATACTATAAATAGACATTCGATTGGAAAATGTTGCAAGTGTGTCCACCTCCACTTGAATTGACATTTAGTAAAAAGCCTGAAATTGGCAAAAGTTTTAAGCAAAAAGTCCCATTTCTTCTTTTTCTTTTCCTGTTTCTTTAACTGGAATGGGCTTTGGTGAAGCTCCACTTTTATCTAATTAGTGCAAAGGCGAGGGTTGTTGGGTTACGGGAAGTGAACCACATTTCCAGGCAAATTACTACTTTAAAGCAAACTTTTGCAGTCACTCTGAGTTAAGGCACATTCATTAGTGTTCTGTCAGGTGGCTTTTTCTCTGTTCCAGTCTGGGTCCGCACTCTAAATATGGAGTCGGAAATATTAATACATAATATATGACTCATCTCTTACATAGCACTTGCATGGGAATCGATATTGTCTTAATACAAGCACAGTTACCTGGAATCACTGGGTGCAAGGCGGGAACACACCCTGGAGGGGGCACCGGTCCTTCACAGGGCGACACACACTCACACATTCACTCACACCTGTGTTTTTGAACCGTGGGAGGAAACCGGAGCACCCGGAGGAAACCCACGCGGACACTGGGGGAACACACCAACTCCTCACAGACAGTCACCTGGAGCGGGAATCAAACTCACAACCTCCAGGTCCCTGGAGCTGTGTGACTGCGACACTACCTGCTGCACCACCCTCACGTTTTATTTTTTTAAATTTAATTAATGATATTATTTAGGGCGGCACGGTGGCACAGCAGGTAGTGTCACAGTCACACAGCTCCAGGGACCTGGAGGTTGTGGGTTCGATTCCCGCTCCGGGTGACTGTCCGTAAGGAGTTGGTGTGTTCTCCCTGTGTCTGCGTGGGTTTCCTCCGGGTGCTCCGGTTTCCTCCCACAGTCCAAAAACACACGTTGGTAGATGGATTGGCGACTCAAAAGTGTCCGAATGTGTGTGTGTCTGTGTTGCCCTGTAAAGGACTGGGCCCCCTCCAGGGTGTGTTCCCGCCTTGCGCCCAATGCTTCCGGGTAGGCTCTGGACCCACCGTGACCCTGAACTGGATAAGCGATTACAGATGAATGAATGAATGATATTATTTAATAAATTGTTGCTGTCATTTTTTAAAATAAATAATTAAATAATTTAAAAATGATTGGATTTTGGAAATGGATTTTAATTTACCACTCATTTGAACACAGCAACTGTCATCAAGATTTCATGATGAATGGACCAATGGAATAAAACCTCTTTACACTGACTTCCTTTAAAAGCTAAGAAGGTTTTTTCCTTCTACAAAAAAAAGTTACTATTGTGGAGATATACATTTTTCTTTGGACAGTGAAGATGTAATGACATACTCGCCTGTGTCAAATATACGACTGCATACAGAGATTGTGTTTGTCTGATTGATTGTGTGGCAGATATTGTCACCTGGCAATAAAGCTTCCCTGGGTTTGTGAACAGTGTGTTAAATGTTAATGAGTGTGAGTGTATAATTTTGAGAGTGGAATGTAAAAGAAGACGGAAGAGCGAGTAAGAAGAGGGATTCCCCACCTCCATCATCCCTTCCGGCTATCTCATTATACACACACACACACACTCTGCATAGTGTTACTCTGCCAAATATCTCACATCTCTCTCTCTCTCTCTCTCTCTCTCTCTCTCACACACACACACACACACACACACACACACACACACACACACCCACACACACACACACACACACAATGACTGCAATATACACTAAATTACCATCTGGCCAATGGAGTGCAAAGGTGACCTTACAAGCTAAAGCAGGAGGTCATCTCTCTCTGTCTTTCTCTCCAACAGTCTCTCCCTCTGTCTCTCAGACTCTCCCTGTCCATCTCTGCCTCCCTCAGTCTCACTCTTATTCCTTGTGTCTCTCTCTCTTGCTCTGCATGGCTCATTCTTAATCTCTCGTCCCGTCTCTCTTTGCCTCTCTGTATCTTTCTCTCTAGACCTCTTTTTAACCTTCTCCATCTCTCCCCCTCACTCTTTTATGTCTCTCTCTCTCTCTCAAGGTCAGGCTTCCTCTTTTTATTGGTTTCTCTGTCTCTCTCATTTCTCCCTTTCTCCCCTCTCCAGCTTTCTCTCACTAAACTGTGGACCTGTTTTCTCTGGAGAGATGGAGCCCTATCCAGTACCTTTAGGATTAGGGTCTAGACTAGGGCCTGGATCCAGTTGTGATTTCACCAAAGTCCAGTAACTGATTGTGATCAAACTCTCACTGCAATGTGTAAAAATGTCTTAGACGAGTAGTAGCTGTTACTGCAACAGAGTTGGACAAATTAACATTAAGGTAAAAGTCATTTGTCTCTTCTCCTGCAGCCGTACCATTACCACATTTATCTCAAAGGGAATCTACTCCATAGTGGTAGAGTTGAGCTGTTAGGGTCTAATGGAGGCTGTGTGCCCTTTAAAAGCATTTCAATCAAACATGGCTTTACTGAACACTCTGCAGAACTAAACGATTCAATAGCTGGTGTATGCAAATGAAGTGACAAGAGCAAATAATGAAATCTCTGCTTTATCTGTGCAGTCAAATCCCAGACTTAAAGGGGATATATTTTTAAAAAATCATCTCTTCTTCAAAGCTTGTGAACATTAATTTTGGGATCTGGAGCCTACCAACTCACACACAGTGAAACAAAACAAACCAGTCTTTTTTTGTGCTTCCTGAGTTTAAAAACATGTGATAAAAGAATGATTATGATATTGTGCTGATTTTTACATAGAATTCAGACACTAGATATGTCCCGCCTCCTTGTCAAAGTCTCTCCAATCACAGCAGGGAAACCACATTTACATCAGAGCACTGAGAGGAAAGAGAACAGAGCAAAAATGAATAAAACCCAAAGCTCATTCCTGGGCTCTCGCACTGAACTGGGGTGCTTTAGACAGGGGTAGAACGCTGCTGTAGTGCTTGATCCTTGTGGTATTTTGGCCAAAGTCAAACACACTCCTGATCTCTGAGGGTTGTAACATTTCTGGGCCATTTTCAGAACACTCCTTAACATTAGTGACCTCAGCTACTTTGTGGACCCAGATGTTCCACTGTTCACACACAGTTGACACCCTGTCCATTAAAAAAGTGTGATATTAAATGGATATGGGCATCTGCAAATGAGCTTAAAGCCCCCATGATTTGAGGGGTGAAAGAGTGGAACCCTGTTGATTAATTTTTCTCTTACTCCAGTGCATCCAACAACAAAGGCAGCTATGTGCAATGGGGCAGGGAAGTACTGTAATAATTTAAAGGGGACAAAGACATAGTGGTATACACTTGAACTGAGCATGTAGCACCTGTTCCACAGTAAAAAAAAAAAAAGCTTGCCACTGAGATCTCATAAAAGTGTGGCTAATGGATTTTACAGTAGTGTGTTTTACCAGCTCCCTGAGGCCAAGTCTGCTGGTTCATTTAGAGCATTTTATCTGCTGCACATGGAAAATCTCATCTCTGTCCCTACTGGCCTGGAGACGTTAGTAACAAGGCCTTAATTATGAAGACTGAATCTGTTGGTGTGTCATTCCCAAGGATCTTGCTACACAGTCAGAACCACTAGTTCACTTGTGCCTAAGGATTGCTTATTGCAGTATTCCTATGTCTCAATTCCCAGATTCCAAAGCTATGACAGTATTTAAACAGGAAAGTATTTACATGCTTAAATGAACACTTGATAAGATTTGGTATGGCTCCTGGAATACTCTATACTTGCAGAGTGTTATGAACTTTTACAGCACTGTACTAAAATCAACCGGGAGGGATAGACTGGATTCTTACCCTCCTCCAAAATTACATAGTGCAGTTTCTGCAGTGCTGAACCTTGAGTAGCAATGACAGAGGCGCTATCCTCCCTATTACAGGTCAGTGGGTCATCACAATGATTTTGAAGCTGTAATTTAAGGTCAAAATACTACCTAGTGTTCCTTTAATGCCCAGGAGGAAGCTATCCTGACTGCAATGAAAACAACAGTTTGTTGATTTCTGTGCTCGCACCCAGCCTTCACAATGACACCTAGAAAAAGGTAAATAAATAAAACTGAAGTAGCGAGATCTCTCATGCTGGTCTGATCTGATCTGTTAAACAGAAAACTCAGGACTGTATTTAGAATCTCTCAACTTCACATCTACATTATGCAAATGCACTAAAGATCGAGAGCATGCTGCAGCCAGGCTAATCTCAATATCTAAGTGATTGGCCCATTTAGATTCAAAGTGTTATGAAAGTGCCAAAGCCCTCTCTGTTGTGGGGGAAAAAGGACTGTTTAAATATATTTATTTCTGCCGTTTCATTTGGGTGAATCACAGCTGCATGAGTGTGAAGTAAAATC
The DNA here is from genome assembly GCF_029633855.1 of Hoplias malabaricus. NCBI lineage: Eukaryota > Metazoa > Chordata > Actinopteri > Characiformes > Erythrinidae > Hoplias > Hoplias malabaricus. The sequence goes on along the minus strand of NC_089801.1, from coordinate 31,238,572 downwards.
TGGCAGTCAGGCACTACAGCAATGTGCTCGCTGAGTGCTGTGACTTAACACAGTCTGTATCTGATTGTTTCCATGTCAAGAGATGTGAAGCAGAAGATTCGATTACCCCCGGTTGAGTCTGCTTCATTTCCAGTTATTGTTATGTGACAGTTACAGTCAGAATCTAATCAAAAAATGCAATTTATTGCCATGCACTGAGAGCGAATTCACCAAAATTCATTATAGTTTTTCTGTCTGGGAAAAAACACCAGGAAGTAGGTATCGCATAAGTCTCATACCCCAACAAGCATACTGCTATTTTTGAAGTGAGGGTAATAGTTTCCCTAATTATGTGTTAATGAGGCACACTTTGAAATGTAATACACTTGCTGATGAGTTAAATGGAGTCCTAGAGGGACACACACACACACAAACACAATTTACACGTTTGCAGGCCTTCAGAACAACTGAATATAACCTCAGGTCAGAATCTTCTAGACGCGGTTCTCATGAGTCACCTTCTGTTACTCCAATAACACACACCGGAAGCATTAATATCCTAAACACAGGTTGTACATAGATGAAGGTGGTTCAGCCAGCGGCGCACAGAGAACGCCTGAGCCATTTTGGACCAAGACCCTTCATTTCTTTCCCATTCACAAAGCCAGGGCTGCGTATAAACACTGGACATTTTGCCAGAGATCACACAGTCCAGAGAGCAGGCAAATGCTTAGAGAACATTCTCTGAACTTTACAAAAAGTGCACTGGACTAAAATGGCAAGCATTGACTTTAAGGCCATGACCACAAATGAGTTTGAGTAGTTCGCTGCTCAGCAAATAGCTTACGCCCTATCACACCAACTCAGACCAGCATGCCTTTTGGCAGGAATGATCCTGATTTGGAACATTTTTTGTGTGAATTTTTCCTGTGTGCCTTGGTCAATGGCCCACTAGCCATTTTATTAGGTACAAACACCCTGTATCATGGTCATTGTCCATGTAATCATAATATAATATACATGGCAAGATTGTTTTACAACTACAGACTGTCCATAGGTTTTGGTGCATTTCCAAGCTTTCCTTTATCCTGTTTATCAGTAATCACGGTGCCCACACAAACACCAGAGAATGCAGGTGTTTTAGGACACACAGCTTCATCACAGTATAATTTGGGTGGTGGGTCATCCTATTGACACTGAAATGGGAAGACCTCACCTTGTATTAAAAAAAATGTTTAAAAAATCATTACATCAGCCCTCAACTGGTTGTAAGTTTTCTTAGTTCAAATCTGAAACGTACTTGATTTGGCTTTGATATTTTTTTCGCTCCTTCTTTTTGAGAGCCTGGTCAACTCAGTTCTGAATATAGTAAATTGCACACTAGAAACTAGCTTTTCAGACCCACTTAAGACTGAGAGCACGGCTAAAGAAAATGACTTAAACCCTTCAATCATGAACCATCTCCAACCTGCACCTCCTTCGCAATCTCATAGAAAAGTTTGTACTTAAAGGAACACTATGTCATTTAGTCCACTTTCTAACTAGTGCAAATTAACTGTGAATAAACAGGACATGGCTTGAATGTAGTTATTTAAGTTACAGCATCAGAACAAGTGCACTACGTGCCTCTGAAAACCTGTTTGAAAAACTGCACTCTGTGGTGGAGTGCATCTCTCTGTTTACACGGATCGCAAGTCGGTTATTTAAACATGTCCTCAACAGTGTCCATTACTCTGCCCTGTCTGTGTGTGCTTAGTCCAGAAAACTATGTGGATTGCAGCAGCTTATAAAAACCACGTCACACTGCCCAAAAAGTAAGTGAAAAGAACTTTATTAAAACAAGAGTGAAAACCGTTGGATGTTTTACATGATGCAGAGGAGGAACTATTACCCATGGAGGGGATGGAACTGGCAAAGTTTGTTTAGGACAGGTATATAAACACAATCTGTATAAGGTAATGCATTATTTGAATGGCCATTTTTACATGACTCTTTATAAGGTAACTACTTTTTATTTTCTGTCCTCTAGGATCCATGCTGAGTGATAAACCTCTAATTTAAGTATCGCGCTCTGGGCATCGATGCAAGAAATGTGCAGCACATTTGAAATGTTCTGTGTTTAACGCTTGAAATGAGGAAAAGGTTTGTAAAGTAAAGATTCTTGTTTATTCGTTAATCTGCTTAGTTCACTCTGAGCTGAATTAAGTGTAGGTGTGTATCATATCTTACTAATGCGTTTTTAAGTTATGATAAAACGGTGTGTTCTGATTCTACAGAGCTTACTTCCTCATTGGACTCTTAACACTGCTGGCACCGTAGGTTCAACTGCTATGTGCTCTGAGTGGGATTTAGAGTCTGCTTCCAAAGTGTTTTGTTATTATTGTATTTTTATCTACTTATCTAGCAGAGGCCATGTATCTTCAATCACAACTAGTCCACCTTTAAGCAGCTGTTTAGTAATAACATTTCTGAATAATTTCAGAAGACATTTATTTGGTCGTAGGACAGTGTGAACATGTGCTTAAGTTTCATAATATTGGAGCAAAAACAGCACTGTAATTACACCATGATAACACTGAATATGAACAATTAATTATTAATATAAAACATGCTGCTATCCCTTGACCTAAAGAGCTAGTATAGCTTTGCAGTGAGATTTGAAACATATCCCAGTCACAGATGTTGGAAAGATCTCACACACACACACACACACACAAACATGCACAGATGCTGAGAGAGTAACCTAAAGTTTATTACACCAATAATTACTGCTAACCCTCCTGTTATGGGTAGCTATGAAGCTACTGGTATTTCTGGATTGCCCAGCTGACATTCAGCGCTGGATGTGACCGACAATATGGCCTCTCAGTTCCAAGAATATTTAAATGAGAGGGGGAGAAAAAAAGAGGGGGACAGAGAGAGAGAGAGAAAGAGAGAGAGAGAGGTAGTGTATTTGGCCCTTTCCAAGGACCTGATGTGCTCAAGGTTGTTTACAACATTTGTCTTTTTTGTTAAACTTTTCCCTTACTGTACCAATATATATATATTAATAACCATTCATTTTCAAAGTAGAAAATGTCTGGGAAAAAATAAATACAATGATATATATATATATATATATGTTTCATATCGGTGACTCCTGCCCGGTGTGTGTTGTCAGGCTGGTTGTGAGGAAAACCCGGCAGTGTGTGGTTGGTTAGTCTTTAGGACCGCGCAGACTCGGCGGTTGGCGCTAACCGCTTTTCTCCAGGAGAGAGTCCGTTACAGAGCTCGCTCTTAAAGACGGGAGGAGAGGAGGTGAAACGGCGGCTCGAAGTCGGCTAAGCTCTGCTTTTACAGGTTTTATGTTGGCTTTCACTAGTTTTTTCGTCCACTACTGACAGGAACTGTTTTTTTTCGCTTCCCTCAGTCCTCTGGATGGAGTTTGAGAGGTGTTTCCCCAACACCGCCGTCCATTCCTGAGAGAGAGAGAGAGAGAGAGAGAGAGAGATAGTCCTTCGTGTTTTTTTTTTCCTCCTTCCCATTCTTTCCTCTTTGTTTTGCTTGAGGTAAAACCAGTCTCCTTCTCCTCTGGTTGTTCGTCCTCAGTCTCTGCTCTCTCCGCACGCACCGTCCAGTGCAGCAGTGGGTGTATATATTTCCCCTTCTTCGTCTCCTTTGCGCTTCCACGGTGGCTCCGTGGATTAAAGGCTGAAGTGAAAGTGTCCTGTCCACAATGAGCTCGGACATTAACACGTACCTGGGCCGGGAGAAAGCGGGCATCATGAGAAAGAGAGCCCACCTACTGAGGAAAGGCTGCAGCTTCGAAATAACGAGGTGAGCTCGTTGGGGGAAGAAGGGATGAAGCGACGGGGGAGCTGAGGGATGCATGGAGGGGGGATTTATTTGGGCTTGTGGTGGGAAAACTGCATAACCCTCCAAAGGACGGCAGCTACAGCTTGTGGAACTTGCGGTAGCGTTAATGTTAGTGTTTAGTGGCCGTGTCATAGGCTTCAGACTCCTCGAATATTAAATTAAATTAACTCCTAGTTTGACTTGAACTAACACCGTATTCGGAGACACTCCGACTCCGTGTATTATGTTTAATCAACGCCGTCACCATTTTCTGTTGTAGACTTTCTCCTCAGCTTTTCTAAACGAAACAGAAGTTGTCTTTTCAAATCCAGCGTATCCTCCGCTCCACCTTAAATCTTGCACCGGTTACATTCAGTTACATTCTGGCACCTACAGGCGCATGTATATACAGTCTCGCGTTCAAAAGTTTGGGAACCCCATGGGGAAATGGACACCTCCTCGACAGGAAACACCCTTGAATATGACATTTGTTCTATTGCTGTATATTTGCTGGCACAGTTTCTGGCACATTCCACATCTTATATTTACCCAATATTGGCATATTTTTTTCTTATATCTTTATAATGTTTTTGTGTAATCTCTTAATCTTTGCCTAATATATGGGCACAGTTTTCAACCAAGGATGGTACCGGTAAGTTTTGTCCATGCTTTAAATGTTGGCCCCACATATTGATGCCCTCCATAGTCATTAATGAGACCAGATTGGGTTAAACATAGGGCCAATATGAGCAGCCTAGGTGAGCTCCATATTTACACTTACTGGGCTGTTCAACTTTATTTGACATAGGCCCAACTGGGTCTGACTAAACGTCTGTTCCAACCCACCAAGGAACCATGCATATAATGGACCAACACGTGTGGTGTGCTGGCTGGTTAAGCCAATCTTGCTGTGTCTTGAAATGTATCTGTCTTATATTAGACACTGTGTGAAATTATTTTTCCTTACAGTATTATTGAACCATGGTGACATTTTTTGAAGAAAAAAATTCTACTTTGAAACCAGCTTCAGCCACCATAGTCCATAGTTTATAGGAGTCCAGTGGGGTTTCCCCTTCGGCCGAGAGAGGGAGCTCCAAGCCCCTGTTCAGTGTCCTCATCATTTCTTAAACAAAGTGCTCAAAAGATGTAGAAAATGAGTTTAGAGTCATGCACTTTATGCAGCAACTGAAATGAGGTGCTGAAACATGGTGCATTTCTGTCAATAACACACAATAGTTTATGGATTAGACAGGTCGTCTCATTAACAGCTCCACACACTCACACACAGACACACACACACACACACACATACTTTGCACAGCAACAGCAGCACACAGGGTGTCGCAGTACAGACTCAGTGTGTGTGTGTGTGTGTGTGTGTGTGTAAGTAAAAGGGGCACTCAGACAGGGTGTAGTTCTGAGTGTGTGTAGAGTGTATCTTAGACACATCTTTGTCTACGTAATTTGTTTTGTGTGCATCTGTGTATATGTGAGTGTCTGTGAGAGTTTATTACTGTGTGTCTCAGTGTGTGTGATGATTGCATAAATCAGACTGTGTGTGTGTGTGTGTGTGTGTGCACGCTTTCATGTTTGTGTCTGTCTCTAAGAAAGAGTTTGGCTCTCTGCGAGTAGGTCAGACAGGAAATACGTGTGAATGCCTGTATCTGCATATGGATCAGTAGAGAGCATGTGTAATTGCATACATGTGTGTGTGTGTGTCTGTTCTTGTGGAGGAAAACAGTTGTATTGTGGGTGGGACCACATGAGTGTGTCTGAAACAGGGTATATATGTGTGTGTGATTGTGTGTATGTGTGTGTGCACTTCTGTATCTGCATCAATAGACCGTATGCATTTGTTTGCATCTGTGTGCGTGTGTCTATCAGACAGGGTGAATTTCTGAGTGTGTAGGTCTCAGAGAGAGAGAGAGATAGATAGATAGATAGAGAGAGCGAGAGAGAGAGAGAGTGCATGTGGGTGTGTATGTGTGTGCTCTTAAGAAATAGAGGGAGAGTTCTTGGCTCTGTGCAGTTTTAGTTCACAAAATGTGAAACATGTTCATGGTTATTGTCCACATCTGTTTGTTTGTATTTCTGTATCAGCGATGGCTATGTGGGATTATGTGTTTTTGTAGTGGTGTCTATGTCTGTATCAGTGGTGTGTGTGTGCATGTGAGATTGAGTGTTTGCTCTGGATCAATAGGGCTAACCCGTTGAGCTGCACTGCTCCCTCCCTCAGTGAGTCTATCAGAACTGGACCAGACATTGATAAAGATTTGGAGGCATCTTCACACAGCAGCCGCAAGCACTTATAGACTGCTCAGTCTATCCTCCACTTCTCTTAGAAACAAACTTCACACTAAGTTTACCTGCACGGAAACAGGGCATCATGGCTTTAAGTAGGACTCCATGATGAAGTGTTTTTATATAATGTGTTAATTCATTCATTGTCTGTTACCTCTTATCCAGTTCAGGGTTGCAGGGGGTCCGGAGACTACCCGGAATCACTGGGCGCGAGGTGGAAACACACCCTGGAGGAGGCGCCAGTCCTTCACAGGGCGACACGCTCTCACACATTCACTCACACCCTCACAACTATGGACAGTTTGAGTCACTAATCCACATACCAAAGTGTGTATTTTTAGACAGTGGGAGGAAACCGGAGCACCCGGAGGACATACGGACACATGGAGAACACACCAGACTCCTCACAGACAGTCACCCGGAGTGGGACTTGAACCCACAACCTCCAGGTCCCTGGAGCTATTTGACCGTGACTCTACCTACTGCGTCACGTTTTATCATTGTGATATGATTTTGATTTTTGGATCTAACTAGAGAATTAATGCCTGTACAAATACACTGGATGTGCGACTGTTCTCATTTCAAGGGCTTTATGTGAATACAAGCAATGAAAAATGAAACAGTAAAGACCACTGTCACAATAAACCAGTGTCACCTTTTAAAAAAGATAAAATATTTGTTTTATAGTAGGTACTGTGACATCGGCAGAAACAGCATTAGCACTAGCATTTGCCATATTTCAGTCAGCTTCTATTTATCCATTTCATCCACAGTGAGTAGCATGTGTAGCACTCCAACTTCAAATAGTGGTGATATTAAAAATGCCTGTAATATAAGCAGCTATATTCAGCAGGTAATTGTTGTGACTAATAACAACATAAAGCACTTACAGTGTTGGGAATACATTTCCAAACAGTCCATTTGATCATAGTCCAGTTTATCATAGTCCACTATGAATGTTGGGATAGCAAAACGACACACAAGCCTCTTTTCCACTTTTGTTTGCCAGGCCGAAGAGTTTTCACATGGAGTGGAACACTTAGAAACTTAGCTCAGCCTGGAGTCTTCAGCACGGCTAGATAACCATGCTGAGAGCTGATGAACCCGTCTGGTGGGTTGATGGCTTAATGACGCTGGTTGATTCCAAATTTATGATATTCCATTCAGATCAGAGCAGTGTTTGTTAGGGCTGGACAATAATTCAATATCACTATATATCGCCATATCAAAATTTTATAATAAGTGTGACATAGTTATTTTAACACATTTTTAACATTTCATTATTGACCATTAATCATAGGAATGGTCACTGCCTGACGTTCATTACAGGACGCTGCTGTCAGTTCACTGCCCTCAATTTTGAAGTAAGCTTAACAAGGTCAAAAGGATTACATTTGACTGTGATGTCCTGTTTCTTGTTTGTTCTTGGCAGTTTTTCTGTGCCTTTTGTATGGAACACAGAAACTGTAACCTGGCTCATGAGTCCAGTCCAGCATGGAGCTGCACAATGGGGATATGGTAACCATTCGGACCAACAGTGGAAAAAAGGTTAAAGAAAAATGTTTGACTGGTTAACAGCAGTGTTGTTGGCTTCCCAGGACTCCTTTTGGAGAAAGCTTCCCTCTAAAGCTAGGAATGCATGGCAGTGTAGTGAAATAAATGTATAGAAGCCACAAAAAAAAGAGTTAGGAAAAGATGGTAAGAATATATACAGATTCAATACAAAATTTAGCCTATACCTTATCATCCATTCATTCTACAACAGTAAGTAAGGAGTGTTGTTGCCGCAGACTCTCTATAGCAGAGTGGAAGTGCGTTGTGTCTCTGTGCTTTTGTGTGTTTGTGAGCATGCGTGTGCGCACTGGGGAGGGACTGTCCAATTAAACTTGCTTTTTTTGGCTGTCGTGAAAGGAATGTATCATTACTGCCTTCCAAAAAATGCAGGCATCAAAAAGTGGCTGTGTATGGTTTTTTCTTTCTTCAAGGAGTTCTGTCTGATTATTACACTTTGTTCTGCACCTTTGTGTCCACACTTGCTTTTGAGCAAGACAAATGATAGAATACCCAATTAGAACAGAGCTCATTTGCATATACCACTCTTACAGGCACAACCTGATTATGTCTAAAGGTTGGAAAATGTTCATTGCGATGTTATTTATGACCATGTTTACTATGTACAGATGTTTAAAAGAGGACTTGGGGGACTTCAAGATGTATAAGACCCTCATAGGAATAATTAAAAATACTGTAAGCTGTAAGGAAATGTTGCAAAACAAGTAATAACTAGGGATATTTAAGCCAGGTTTAAACTGCAGTAGTATGTAATAAAGTGAAGAATTTCTGGGACAGGATTTCCACAGCTTATTCAGTGGGTTCCAAGGCAATCGCATATGGAATTTCTCTTATGGTTTAATACCTATGGATTCCCAAAGCATAGTGCTCTATTGTGTTAGAAACCTTATAACAGACCTTATTACAGTATGACTCTTTGGTATTAAAAATACTTCCAGTGTGTAACCTTTTCATATATAACCCAGATGGCTCATGGGTAGTTACATGTGACTCATGGGTAGAGGCCTTATATAGATAGTGTGTGCTGTCTGTGTGCTGTTAGTGGACATATGAGCAATCACAGTACACATACTAGGTGGCACGTCTTTTTATAGCCATGTGTGTGTAACAGGACGTTGTGGTAATTGTTTTCACCAGGGTGGCCTGAGTGATTTGTGCAAAATTGTAGGCGTTACATTTATAGTTCTCACCCAAGCTTCCATGGCACCGAATTCTTTCTCAGGAAGCCCACAAGTGCTGCCTCACTATTATAATTGTAATCACTTTTTAAATAGTGTTTATGTAAAAGCTGTGGGCATCTGACTAGCGAGGATGTCATGTTATGAGCAGGCAGACATTCTTAATGAAGGCATCGCTTGGAAAATGAAGCGTAGGTGGCCAGGCCCAGCACTTGGAGAATCTTTGAATGTCACACACGAGGCTGTATTAATCTTAGCTCCGATTTTTCCTTTCAGCAACATACAGAAAAGTGAGGTACACTCTCTCTCACATAAACACAAACACTGCACTAATGTAGTCCAAGGCAAAAGTGGGCAGTGAGTCCTTAAGAGAAGTTACTTCAAGAAGCTTAGAGGGCCTCACATATACCCCCACACACATATATCAATTTGTGGTCCAAATTGAGTCACATAACTGTCCTCCATCTCTTCCTCAATCTCTTTTGCTCTTTCCTGCCCTTTATACCCATGAGTTAGCCTCTGCCAGGTGTTTCTCATTGAAAGCACTCCAGTGGATACTCAAAGCCAGAGGAGCTGAGGAGAGTTTTGTGACTGTGGTCTCACCTTCGTCCATGAGGCTCAGGGCTTGGCTCTGAGTGCCGCCTCCTTGGTGGAAGTTGTTAATTCTTCCTAGGCTTGTTACCTCTCTGGGAAGGCAGAGCTCAGAAAGCCCATGGACTGAAGCGGGGCTGAAGCCACAAAACTCTGTCTAGTTTCCAGGGGCTTGGGACACAATTTTAATTCACATTTTTAAAAAACAGGATTGAAACTTCCTAGTGAGTGTTTTGTATGAAACAATGTTACCCTTGCTTGGACATAGGGCTGGACAATAATTCAGTATCAATATATAACATGATATTAAATATTTCTATAACAATAATATGATTTTTAAGCACATTTTCAATATTTCAATATTTACAGCATCTGCCACTGACTTCTGTTCGGAAAGTGAAGTTAGATTAAAAATATGAATATTGACAAATCCAAAAGGTTGTTGTTTGATGGTGACGTCATGTTTATTTTTATTGTTCATAACTATATCGGAATTATATCGTATTGACCAAATTTAAGAAAAATGATTATAGATTTTAGCTGTATTGCCCAGCTCTACGGGGACATTACTCGCCGTTAAATACTTTATGACATGTGGACGGAGAATTCCTTTCACTTATTTTATCAGTTGTTAGGTTTTGCTTGAACTATCAGCTACACGGCCCCCAGTGGTACTGCTCTTTTCAGTCCCCACTTGAAAGCTTTTATAGAATGAGCACAAATAACGATGAAATGAACACAGAGCATGGACAGAAGGCTCAGTGTGTATCCATATGCCTATTTAATGTTCAGCATAAAACGAACTTTTACTATAATGAAACATAAATACTCAAATGCATATTCAAGAGTTTTGGTGCCTGTGCACACATCTACAGCTTTATCTGCAGGACAAATAATTTTAGCAGACCTTAACCTTGCGTAGATCTCTGATCCATTTAGATGTGGATCACTCTCTCACTCACTCACATACCCTCACGTTTAGTAGGCTGAAGACGTCGGGGAGGAGCTATTAGTACTCATATATTTTGGTGCTGTATGTTCCCTTGTTTTGTCAAGTATATTTTCATTAGCATTATATGCTAACGCTACTTCTGTTGTTCTACAACCACTAATACATTCTAAATATTAAATTTAGGTATAGTTTCCTGCCATGTGTTGCATTTAACTTTTACATTCTAAGCTACACATGCCTTATTTTTACATCCTTGGACCACTGTAGCATCTGTGGGACTTCCGTGTGTCTTGGGATAAATGAATGTGATCAGTTTAGACAGTTTCATTCTGTCTAAAGATTTGCTGCTAGGTCTGATGTCTGTTAAAGCCATTTTTGCAACACGTGTGTGCACACAGACCTCCTTTTGTTTTACACATATGAACTTTTCCCCCTTTTTCTGAGTTTCAGTGACTTAATGTCTCCTATGCCTTTCTGCCAGGACTCACTGGCAATACACCTTTAATGGGAATTTAATGTTCACCACCATAAATTATGCAAGGCACTGAGAGTTTGGGGCACAATCAAGGAGCCAATCAATCTGTCGTTTAGTCCATCAACTTTAATTGATACTACGGTCAAAACTGGCCAAGTGCCTCTAAATATTGTGTGTGAAAGATTTCCAATTTCACTCTTTGATTAATTCATTCATTGTCTGTAACTGCTTTATCCTGTTCAGGGTTGCGGTGGGTCCAGAGCTTACCTGGAATCATTGGGTGCAAGGCGGAAACACACCCTGGACAGAGCATCACACACTCACCCAGTCACTCACACCTGTGGACGCTTTTATACAGCCAGTCCATCTACCAATATGTGTCTTTGGATAGTGAGGGGGGGATAGTGGAGCACCTGGAGGAAACCCATGCAGACACAGGGAGAACAAACCAATCTCCTCACAAACTGTGACTTGAGGCAAGGTTTGAACCCACAATCCCAGAACCCTGAGCTGTGTGAGCCCACCCCCTTTTTGGTTTATAATATATGAAGCAATAGCCAGACATTCAGTGCTGTGCTAGTGTCTTCATTAATCTGAAAACAACTGACAAAAATCAGTGCAAGGATGGAAAGAAACACCTTGGATTTCTTAAATATCATGTAGTCATTGTTTCAACACTATTCTTAACATAAGAACCACATTCTCCACATAAGAATTGGCCAGTGTTGACCCTATGGGTAGGGAATTTTCTTCCTCTGTCCATGCTGGTGGCGCCTAGGTCTTATTTTATATGCATTACATACTTTACATACAAACAACAGCTGAACACATTGTTACACATTCTGATCCTTAATGAAGAAAATGACTCTGGTGTTAAAGCCGTTTCTACTATGCCAAGCTTGACCTTACTTTTACTGAGAGAAGGAATGAAGAGAGCCCTTCGTTTTAAGTGTCAGGGTGGGGATTATGCACAGTGTGAGTCATAGAGTGTGTGTTCTCTGTGGAGCACAAGTGTGTGTGTGTGTGTGTGGTGCACGTTTAAACACATACCACAACGTCTTGCCAGCAACATTTTCCACTGAGAGGGGTCATGCTATAACTAGTACTTATCTGTACTTTTAATGTATCTTAGCAATATATTTATAAGTAAGAGAATGAGAGAAAACTCATCATGGCTATCATTCTGTCCAGGACACTGGAATGTTCTTTGATGCTGACACAAAGTCACAAAGTGTAGATTAACATATTGAATGGAACTAATGTAAGGATACGAAATATTAAACAGTCAATATAAACCAAATAAATAATTAAAGGTGACAAATAATTATATTCAATTATATTATTATCAATAAATATATATATATATGTATCAAAAACACTTTATATAGCATTTTGAGGATATGTCTCCACCATTTGCTACTCAGGGGTTTGTACAAATCCAGTAATCTGTAAATGGGAAAACAAATAAGTGGCTTGCTCCAACATTCCGTTGTGTTCTGTGTGCCGCTGGCTGAGCTACGAGAAACGGTTTGAAGGGGTTTGGATGCTGAAGAAACCTCTGGGCTTTGAAAAGCTAGTAAAGAGATGAGAATGTTTCTCTACTCCTGCTCCGTAAGAGGGTAATATTGATTTATTTTTGCTGTAGTTATCACTTAAAGTGGAACTGACTCTAAATTTGGGAAACAGCTAACTGCATGAAAGTAAACACAAACAAAAAGTGCTAAAAAAAATTAAACAAATTTAAGACAAGCTCTTAGTCCTCATTGTTAAGATCTTAACAGTGACCGTGGCATATGCATGCAGTATTCATCTTGGCACAGGTTTTAGCCCTTCCTGATGCCACCCTCCCAACATCCATACTTGGGGCTTGTGCTATGAGCATACGTGCAATGGCTGGGATAATTTCACATCGTCAGTCAACCTACAAAGACATGATTTTTCGACTGTGGGAGGAAACAGCAGCTGCAGGAAACCCACAAAGACACAGGGAAAATATACAAAATAGGCTGTACATTGTTATTTCCTGATACATGAGGTAATAAGCCGTTACTGTCCATATGTGTATATATATATATAATTAGAATGCAAAATCTCCATAGCCTACTCTGATAAAGAAATGTCAAGTTTAGAATTGAGTTGTTCACCACAGTGTATTGAAGTAGTGTTGGACTGACTTTCAGTGCAGCACCAGTTGTGTCTGTCAGTTTGTCTTTGGCCTTTGAGTACCCTGCCCTGCGGCTGCTGCCTCCCGATAGTACCAGAGCTACGGCAGACTCTAATCACTCTCAGCTGTGCGGCCTGTGGTTCTCCAGCCCGTTCGCCTCATTCGCAGAGAAAAATAGAGGGAAATCAGGCAGAGGAATAAAAGAACGAGTCTCGCTCTGATTACAGCTCTGTGTAAACTTGCACTGCACTCCCCACATCTGCTTCCATTTAAGGCTGAAAGACACATACCTACACATTAGTGTTTTTCTCTCCAGGAAGCTATGCTAGTGGAAGCGAGAAAAAAAGAAAACCCCAAACTTTTCTTCCCTTTATAACAGAGCTGAACCACGACCAACATAAAAGGGAACAGGATTTTGTCATTGGCCTCAGTGTAAATCAAAATGCTGGTGGTTGGTTGTCTTTTTACCACTAGGTGCAACTTTATAAGAAGCCTGCAGTGTATATTTATGGCACTGTGGGCACAGGAGGTCATGTTGTTTTAGTGTATGTGGATAAACAGTATGTGGAAAAAGTAAGAGCTTCAGTCTCTAACTGTAAACCTAAAATGTGTCTACAATTAGTGGACAGTAAATACTAATCAGTGAGGCGGACAAATTGTACGATCAGAAACTGCACACCTCTAAAATGGAGTGGGCAGTGTGACGTTATCTTAATATGATGACCCCATTATGATGTTTTCATGATATTTCATAATGTGAATTATGTAAATTATTTATTTTTCCCTGTTCTATAAAGTGCACCTGTGTGGAAAGGGTTTCTATTAAATTGGCCAATGTCTGTTGGTACAATGTGGCAAGTACCGTACTTAATATCTCAAAAATTGTTTGGTAAAATAATATTATAACTGTGTATGTGTTTTCATTGTATTTGCGTGGTTTTCCCCCAGTTGTTCCAGGTGCTCAAATTTCCTCCACTGTCCAAAAACATGGTGAATTGGCTGTGTGTGTGTGTGTGTGTGTGCATGTGTACACAGGTGTGCCTGGGTGAGTGTTTGAGATTATCCACAGGTGTGAGAGTGCATACGCCTGATGATTCCAGGTGGGCTCTGGAGCATCATGAGCAAATGATTTTGGAAGAGCAGAGACTCACATATTCACTCTTGGGAGTCAAGTCGATGCTGCACTGAGTCAAAGCAACCACTAGAGGACACAATGTGTCAATAAACAAAGAGTCCATAGACAATGGGCTCTGAGCAGAAGGTGATCCTTTGTGCTGCTCTTTGACCTTATAAGCTAAGTTTAATAAACGCACCATGGACATGGAAAAATCTGCAGAAAGATTTAAAATTGACATGTTAATGTTCATTAAAAGAACATGGTGTTTACCCTGAGAGGATTTTAAGTAGCTGTATTGTAATGTGTTGGGTATATGTCATATATTAATTGATGTTGTATTTGATGTGTTGTGAGTCATCCCAGATGTCTCTTGTAAAACAGATTTTCTGATCTCCTGGTAAAATACAGTTATCACAAGATCAAATCTAACTCTACTATTCTGGATGTTTTAATTTGGACAGTGAAAGCAATATATACTAGAGAAACCCCGCAACTTTGGGTTTTACAATAACTCATCCATTATTTTACAGCTTACATACTGCACCCAGTCACTTTATGTGCATGGGCATTTTAAATCGCCACAGTTTTACACCACTAAAACAAAATTAAGTAACAATTAGTTACTGATAATACATTCACAATAGCAACTGCAGCTGTAGCCCTCAAGCTGCTATACCCCTTTCCAATCTAGTCTCTCTTCATTGGTGTTTTCCTAAGTGTTTGCATACTGAATTTTCTTTGTTTGTTGTCTATTTACACTGCTGTCTGCAGCGCTTCTGTGTAAATCTAGCACCATGTCCTGGAGGTACCAGTTCATTCTCAACTAATTTGACTTTGACTTTAATGAAAAGCAACAGTTGTATTCCATTGTTGAGGTTGGTGATAGCAAGAGGTTGAAAGTAGGTTGCTTCTTTAGAATGGACATTTCCACTGAATCATATAAACCTGACCATATGTCTGTGGGCTCTTTTTGTAATCAGCTTGATTTTACCAGAGGTTTCAGTAACCTTACATCTGAAATACTGCCCTCATGCAGTGGCAGAACCCCTGCCTGTCCTATATGAGGGTCTGAAATGCCAGCGTGCCACAGAGTGGCCTCAGGAAATGTCACTCTGTCCGGCACACGCCATGAAGTATGGCCCAACTCTTTAACATAATCAAAGGATTTAACCTTTCAACCGCAGATGGCCAGTTGCTGGGTGTGTGACCGAATGACTAAACCTAATCTGTGTTTAGCATCCTTTGCCTTTTCGCTTTTGGAGTATGAGAAAAGATGAGTGTGTTCCAAAGGCTTTAATTAATATTTTCACTTTAACATGTAACATGATAAAATAACTTAAAACAAGGAAAACAATTCTAGAAACAGGACGAATTATATTTGAATATTCTTACAACTGACTCACAATGTGCTCATTTGCTGAAATAGATTTTATTTATTTATTTGTTTGTTTGTTTGCTGTGTAATCACCCAGCAGCTTCTCTGATTGGTTATAAAAATGGCATAAATTCTACATACTGCTATAGCGTCAACAATGGGGAGAATTCTGGGCCAGGACATAAATCATTTATAATTTTTTTTGTATGTGTTCTTTATATAGTGTGTGACTTCATGACTCTATAGGCCACAGGCCTTCGAAACAGGTCACATCAATCTTTAATTTCTCTTATAGGAGAGTCAGAATAATCTATGCCAAACACTAAATAATCCATTTAAAGCAAAGCAGCTGGTGGAGAGATATCTGTGGACATTTTGAAGTCTCTCAAATGCAGGTGTTTCCTAGTTTTTATATCAAGAGGGCTAAAGACGCTGAGTTCCAGAGTAGCAGTTATGATCATTCAGAGACTAACAAGAACACAGTGTCATTGATGCCAAGCACTGAATAGCGCCCCCTCTGGAGCAGTCCCTAGTTATTGATAAGTGGTCTTATGATTAAGTGGTCTTATGATATTTGTTCATATCAAGGTTTTCAACCAATAAAACTATGTGCCATGCTGAGAAATGTGAGATCTCTTTGCAGCACTGCAACTTTATCTGTTTGTTTATGATTTGGATTGTATTAGAGTTGAGGTCAGTGAGGGCAGTTTAGAACTGGACCTGAGCTATGTGTGAAAAAAATCTTGCTGTGATGCCTCTTGGCAAGCAAACGCACAATATGTTCATTGTGTCTTATGTGCACACACAAACATGCCTCGGGGAGTCAGGATCGAGGCATGTTTGTGTGCGCAAGTAAGACACAATAACTAGAGAAATGATGGGTTTCCCCACGTGTTCAAGCAGTGCACATCTCTCTTACAATTCTGCATAAGTACCTGAATCTTATTGTCTTGTACATGTTATGTATTGCTATATATAGGTTTATGTTTACGGGATGGGGTCAGTCCTAGGGTTGTTAGATCTATTAAAGATGAATATTTATAGATTTCACACTGGTCCTGTGAGGGTTTAGATCTGACACATGTTGACGTTATTCTCAGTCCTTTAGATGCAAAGCACCACACAGGAATGACTTATAACCAACTCCCTCTCCCATATGTTCGCTCACTCATCCACTCTGTCACTTACATTTAACAAAATGCTTCACAAGGAATCCCTATTTCAACGCTGTGCATCTTAATATTAATAATATACACAGAGCTTTTAGTTAAAGGGACAGTGTTAGATTGGCTTGCCCCTTGAGAAGCCAGGATCATTCTAAATGTATCTCAATATGTGACCAACAGTGTAAATTAAATGGATCAGAGACAATACATCCAAGTCAGCTATTGCATTATGTAGCAAGAATACTCTGGAGAGCATTTGCAATAGCAAGAGATCTGGTAGATAACAGAAGACAATTATGGAGGATGACCAAAGCATTCTTTCAGTCATGAAGAAAAGTGTCTTTTCACCTGCTGAACAGATGATACAGCTGTTGAACAGATGAGCTCCAGGATGTAGGAATTTTATGTGTCAAAGGCTGCTAGGAAGAGATTATTATACCAGCATGACGGGGTTGTTGCAAGCTGAGAACAACTGGTAAGCTTGAAGAGAAAGGCCAGGTTCAGACTTGTCATAATGATAATGTTTATTATGTGACAGTTTGCACAGTCAAATAGTTTTGGAACCATTACGGTGTGGCAAGTTTAGGTGGTTGGCTTTGCACAGCTGCAATATTTATGGTTCGTACTGGTGTGTAAGAGTGCTACAGGTACTGGCTTTGTAAAGCGTGGGGGAGTTTGTGTCGTGTGTTACACATAAAACAGTGAAAGGGGATGGCACAGTTAAGGACTTTTTGAAGAGTTTTAATGATTTTTATTGTTGCGCTATATGTGCATATTTTTGCCCCAAACCAGCTGAAGAAAACTAGTTTAATTGCCATTCTCTTTGCTGAGACATAAATATATGACTGCAAACTAGTAAATGTGGAAAGCAATAGCTATCTATTGCATAATGATTGTAGAATCTGAGGGCAGGCTGAACTTAACAGGTGACAGGGTATCTGTTAAATGGATTTCATGGTGGTCCAGCATGTGTCTGGGTGGGTACCACAGTCCTCTGCTTGACTAGCTATAGCTTGAGTATGGCCGAACCTTTTCCTTGACAGTTGATAAAACAGTGAATTGAGCCTAATAGATAAATAAATTAAAAAACACAGTACATTTAAACAATTAAAATGGTGATAAATTTACTATTGATAATTGTAGATAAACTGATAATTAGTTAAACTCTATGCCAAGCTGCGCTGCTCACAAATTATATGCAAATGACTTAGAGCTGTATTTGAATGAGAGGGCTACAGAGGTGGATTGTATCACAACAACATGTGGTGATTAAAGCCACAGGGCTTGAGCAGGTGTTAATACAGTGTTGCCACCTGTTGAATATGTTCTGTGTGGGATGTATTTTACATTCATTATTGAATGCAAATAGTGTTTTTTAAGAGTGATTTTGAAGAGGATTACTCAAGTACAATTGTCTGTCCAAGGTGCTGTTTTGTGTGTGTGGTTAGAGGCTGTTCAAAAAGATTTGCCACCACGCTGTTGACAGTAGGAACTGAATAACTTGGGACCTATGAGAAGTTGAAGAAATAGCTAAATTTGCTCTAGATTGTGGATACACCACCTTATAATGGTAATGTATAATACTCTTGCCTCTTGACAAAGGGCAGACAGGCAGCCAGCTGCCCACCCAAACACAGTCCAGTTTAATGCAATCTTTATTCGCATTGGCGAAGTCAAGGTGAATTGAAATGTGAGGGACATGCAAATAATTTGTAATGTCAGTGACTTACGCTGCTGTATGTGGCACAGAAAGAATAATCAGCTATATGGAAATCACACTATTAAATGCTGATTTTCATCACAAGACCTCCAATTTTCCAAAAATCTACAGCCTACAAGATTAATGGCATAATATTTAGGTCAATAGCACAGAGTTTGTGGACTTTCGAGCGGATTTAGCCCAATTGGAAACAGCAAAAAGTCACATGGTCTGACATCACAACCTTACTAACTAGCGGTCTGTCAAAATTCTTGGTGTGGAGGCCTCACACCACAAAACTGTGGTGATCTCAGCCAAAATAAAAGGTTCAGAACTGCAGTGACATTAAATATCACTGGTAGATTTTTCCCTCAAAGTGGTCAATCTAGTAGTGTACGTAATATATGTGTGTGTGTGTGTCATGTTCACGGGCATGTTAATATCGTCATAGCAAGGTAGAGTCCTGACAGCACTGTTGTGTGTAAAGGCGTATGGTGTTATTGTTTTGCCTGGAACGTGAAACCCCATGTTGACACTGAGGTGTTGGGTCTTATATTACATTAGGTGCTTTCATGCCCACAAGCCTAACCCTCAAAAGCTTGGGTTTCAAAAACATGCTCCCTTGCTTATACTCCAGAGTATGAAGAGTACTAATGTCTACAAGCATACCTCAGCTACGGCCACAAAACCTCATATCTTTAAAATGTTAGGTTTAAAAGAGAAGGACAAAATGTATAGTTGGTATTTACAAATAAATGATGTAAAAATACTTTAAGCATGGACACATTCAGTCGTGCTGTATCCTAATCATTCCCAATATTATCAGTATCATTTTTAAACAATAAAAAAGTCATGAAATGAAAAGTAGTAGTAATCTTGTTTACATAATGACATCATGCAGTTACACATAATAGGAAATATGTTTATTAAGTGTGTCATTTAAGCGGCTTCAGTGGTGTGGAGATGGTTTGGTTACAACATATCAGATATGCACTAAGTATAGCATCTACTTTGTATTTATTCTGTTATTTATTATCAAGATTTAAGGCTATTTTTAAGGATATTTTTAGGTTAGCTGTTTATAAGCATTTGTTTAACATTTTGCACTTTTGCGGATGATTTATTTATTTCAATTTATTTTATAGAATCTTGGCAAGTTACTGTTCTTTACAAAATAACCTACTGAATGTTTGAAATAGTTACATTTACACTAAAATTAAACTAAGATGAGTAAAATATTTTTCAGTTTTTTATTGCAAATCTCATTATTGCAAAAATACCCTGAAATAGCGTGATATTTTAGGGCAACATCGCCTGTGCAGAGTTTGTGTACTCTCTGAGGAAAAGCATTCAATTAAATGAGATTGTCTGGAGCAGCTGTACATGAGCTTAAAATCCCAATGGCAATATTGAGGAGTCCTGTCCTTCCAGCACTGTGTGTGATGTCATCTGTAGTTAGAGGGGTATAAAGCCCCACCATGGGGCTCTGGAGCAGTGACACTGTAATCTATAGAGTGATAGAGCACCATTCAGTTTGTTATTCATTTTTATTACGAGTGAAATCCTCTGAAATTTAAGGTTATTTTTGTCTGTGATGTCAATCCAAGCACACACAGTCCCAGCCTCTACATTTTATGTTTATGCATCAACATTTATATCAATGTATTTACCTTCCAACTACATTTACATGACATATTGGTATCATTAACTCAGAATTTCCATATCGGCGCTATCTAAACCCAAATAGCTCACTCCATATAACACAAAACTAATAAGACACCAGGGATCCATTTCAGTCAGAGCCTGTGTCGAGAAGGTGCCATTACCCATGATGCTCTTTGTTGGAGTTTAAATATTGATGAGTCCTATCATTCCAGCACTGTGTGTGATGTCATCTGTGAGGGACTTAAATATCCCACACTCTCATATGACCCACCTGAGTGTTGGGTCTGTGTGTGTGTGAGAGAAATGACTGATTTCCCCAGGCCTTCATCTAAAAGCTAATATAGTAATGTAGCACTAATAAAGATGTGAGGTAATAAACTGAAGGCAGTGCCCCCCCCCCCCCCCCCCCCACTGTCCTATTACATAGTACCCCTCGCTATCCTTAAACATTCTCTAGGGCCTTACATTCTTTCTCTTTGTTTCCATTTTTCCTCTTTAGCTTTTCTTTTCTGTCCCTCACTTTTTTCATCTCTTTTTCTCTGTCCTTTACTCTCCTCCTCCTCTCTCTTTCTCCTGCCTCTCACTGATGTTTCTCTTGAATGACTCTTTCTGTCTTTTTGCCTTTTCTTTCTTCTCATGCTTAGCCATGCTTTCATTACCCTCCACCCCCCCCCCCCATCCTTGTGATTTTTTAGTGTGATGAATCCGTGGTGAAACTATTAATTTATGTTTGTGCTTGTGTGAGAAAGGAGAGAGAGAGAGAGAGAGAGAGAGAGAGAGAGAGAGAGAGAGAGAGAGAGAGAGAATGATCCAGCGAGCAAAGAAAAGAGGAAGCAAAGGTAATTGTGTGATCTGACTTTGACCTCATCTTCTCCATCCCTCCTGGGCTAGACATGAAGATTATGGGTAAGACTGGAGCAAGCAGAAGAAAGAGTGATGGTTATGAGATCATATGGGCCAAGAGCATTGTCAAGAAACACACACACACACACACAACACAAAGAGAGAGAGAGAGAGAGAGAGAGAGAGAGAGAGAGAGAGAGAGAGAGAGCAAGAGATAGAGGCAAGTATATATGGTTATTAGTGGTCAGTGTTTGTAGCCCATAAAGGTGAATGCAAACTAAGCTGTGTCCTTGGACAAAGAAGACAAACAAGTACGTTTGAATATTGTGCTTCAACCCAGACACACATACACGTATTCTAGAGTCGTCATTAGGGGGTTTTCAGCTGAGCAGTCTATTGTTGTTAAGTACTGCTACACCTGTGCCTAAAGCCAGAGGTCTGGACTCGAGTATCACACATAGATCTATATAAGGCTTAAAGGAGCAATCAGTGATATTTCCAACCATAATCTAACATGAGATGAAGAATCATTCTCTGTAGTTCCTAAATAATTACTGCTAATTTGGATAGCAATATGAAATAACAAACACACACACTTGCATTACACTTGTCTCAATCCACTTGCAAATAGAAGTCTAATATCACCACATCTCTGATATCTTCCACTGATCTAAACCAGAGTGGTGTATTATGCCATTCTTTCTAACGACAGAAAAGGTGTAAGCAAGTGTCACTAATGTTCTGTGTTTACAGAGTCTGTATGATCTGCTGTATGTTTTATTTCTCATTTGTCCACTGGCATCATTTTTCTTGTGTATATCCCCTTGTATGCACACGTGCATTTGTGCACTATGTACAATGCTAATAAAACAAAAAAGTAGGGGCTCATTGCTATTAGAGAAAAACCATAGGAACCGTTCCAAATTGTTTTGTCTGATCTGCTCCTTAATAACATCCTTCATTAAAGCAGCATCTCTTTTGGTCTGTGAGTAAAAATGTGCATATCTTTCTTCAGAAAATATCTTTTCTTGCAGTAGTAAACAGGCAGTAAGTCATTTATTTGTACTTTTGTAATTTACTTATAACTTTATGTGATGTTGATATTCAGGGTTTTCCCACTGTAAAAACATTTTTACACGATACACGGTGGCGCAGCAGGTAGTGTCGCAGTCACACAGCTCCAGGGACCTGAAGGTTGTGGGTTCAAATCCCACTCCGGGTGACTGTCTGTGTGGTGTGTTCTCCCTGTGTCAGTGTGGGTTTCTTCCGGGTGCTCCGATTTCATCCCACAGTCCAAAAACACACGTTGGTAAGTGGATTGGTGACTGTGAGTGTGTGCATGAATGTGTGAGTATGTGCCCCTCCAGGGTATGTTCCTGCCTTGCGCCCAGTGGTTCTGGTTAGGCTCCAGACCCACTGCGACCCTGAATTGGTTAAGTGGTTACAGACAATGTATATTTAATATTAATATTTAACCGAAGTTAATTGCGGTTGAATATTCTAAATAATTTCACAGTCCTGATTATATATATATATATATATATATATATATATATATATATATATATATCACGGAAATGCATGCTTAGGGTAAAGCTGTAATGCTCATATGGTATAGTGTTGATATTATAACATATTTACATCATTGTCCAAACTTAGTGTTTTCCCACTTTCCTGAGGATGTTTAGGAGCTGCAACCGCAGCCACAAACACACGCACACACAAACATGGACACTGTGTTCCATACAGTATGAAATGACTGCAATGAAGTGTCTCCTTTTCCCCTGGTGGCAAATTACCACCATCCTCACAGCTAATTAAGTCTCTTGTCACGTAAAAGCTCACGGCTGCGTGTAGCTACTGCGCCTTACCACCATACCAGCTCTCAAACACATACACACACACACACACACACACACACACACACACACACACACACACACACACACACACACACACGTGCATTCTGCACAATCATATTATTCTGGTGTAAACAGATATTTATAGTGGTGTAGTATAGTGTATAGTAATAACTGTTCACTGAGGTGGTGATAGGAACCAGACATCTGAAGGGTGTTATACACCTAAAAGCTCTCTCACAGGAAAGTATTACAGGAAATGGTTTCATATTTTCTGTTTGTGACTCGTTTTTTTTTTTTAAAGATATTGCTGAGACTGGGTTTGAGACCCGTATTTTAAGTATATCAATGTTGTATATACCATATCGTTAAACAGCCAAATTCGAATGGTAGAAATTGTGACCCAATGTGAGTCAGTAATGTCCAATTTTTGTCCCAGAGGGCCCAAGTCCAGTGTTTGTGATGGACTGATTATCATCATAATTTCTGATTATTTATGATTATTTATGATGAAAAAATACAATTTTTTAAAAAAAATAACATAACACTATGAAAAAATCTGAGAACTGAATAAGTATGTAGTATAAATATTTGTAAGTTAGGACAACTATCACTTTTTACTAGCACCATTATACCTCAGACAACTCTGAATGACTGATTCTTGGACACGGAATCATTTTCATTTCCTCTTTAAAAACTCATCATCTGTGAAAATCAAGTGTTTTTAAAATTTGTATTTATTATTATTTTTTACATATGCTAGGATGCATCATGTGTGAAAAAAGCAGTGAACATCATGGCTGAGCATTTACATTTTGAAACAAAATTGTTCACAAGGCAGTTTCCAGTGGACAAATTCAGACAGTTGGGGTTTCTCACATCATTCACCTAAGGAACCTATCAATTCAACTCACAGGGCAGGGCTTGAGAGCTGCAGGCGAGGGACTAACGGCATTATATATATATATATATATATATATATATATATATATATTCTGATTAACAGTACAAGCTTTTAGGGGCTTAATCATTGAACAGAGCGTGACTTTAAAGCTTTGGGAATGGCAGTGCTAATTTAAGGCTTAATAATTAGTTAGGGCTTGCTTTATGCTTTGGACATGTTTATAAAAGGACACTGGTTTTGTGTTGGTGGCTGCAGTCTATAACAGCTTCGGGTGGGCATGAATTCAGCTTCTCAGAGGACCCAGAATGTCTCCAGCATGGAAGAATTATGTTGACGTTATGGCTGGAGAGGGATTTACATTTGAACGGGGGCTATATCCCGATAAGATAGTAATACAGTAGTGTGTCTGAGTGCGTGTGTGTGTGTGTTTGAGAGAGAGAGAGAGAGAGAGAGAGAGAGAGAGAGAGAGAGAGAGAGAGAGAGAGAGAGAGAGCATATGTGTGTGTCAGCTAGTCTGCTAACCTAACCATCTGAGGGAAATCCGCGGGAAAGCCACAGAGCTCGCGACCATTCGCTTGCTTTCTACTTCCAGCTCTTTCTCCTCCTCTCTCTTAGTCTCTTCCATAGAATTATAGGTTCTTAGGTTATCTTCCCTTTCTTTTTCGTTGCACTCTCACTTACTATATTACCCCCTCTCTCATCTCTCTCTCTCTCTCTCTCTCTCTCTCTCTCTCGCGCGCTCTCTCTCTCTCTCTCGACCGTTGCGACCGTTAGGAGCTCAGTCAGTCTGTCAGTTACAGACGGAGTGTTACTATAAACGCGGGGAGAGAAAGAAGAGAGTGATAAAGTGAAGGGAGGATGGTTGCCAGTGACTGTCACTGACGGAGGAGAGGGAAGAAAGGAAGAAAAAAAGGAAAGGGAATAGACACAGCTCTATTATAAACTGCCGATGAAATGAGCGGGGCAGACACTGCGGCGATGAGCAAACTGCTCTGCTTCAACCAGCGGTGAGAGGGTAGACTTTCTTTCTAAATTAATCTTAACCCGCATTTATTTTTTGTAAGCTATTTGTTTTAAATGGGCTTTGTTTTTGGATTTTTTTTCTCTCCAATTAACGCTCTATTCTTGTCACTGCAGCAAATTCTCTTCAACATTTTTGTTTTCACTGAGCAACAAGCTGCAGGCACGCAGGCTGAAGTTGGAATGATTCTTTCCACCTTAAATAGCTGCAGCAGAATTTAAACATACGCCATTTAAGGTGGAATGGAACATTCAGACGCGAAACTGTATTAACTTCTGATTGGATTTTGCTTGATAAAAGGAAATTGAACAACATATGAGAAAATTCCACCTTAAATGTCAGAGTTAATCAATAATAACTTTCTTTTTCTAAGGCATTAATATGACTTCCTTGTATCTACACACATTGCCTATTTATATTAGTGCCCCTGACCATACAGCCCTGCAGTTTTACAATTAGCTACAATTAGTTACTCTGAATAGTTTGTTAGCACTCTTTCTCCCTGTTCTTCAGTGGTCAGGACTAGCACAGAACAGGTGTTAGATCATTCTCACCGCTGCAGTGACTAATGTGGTGGTGATATGTTACACTGCTATGAGTGGATCAGACACAGCAGTGCTACTGGAGATTTGAAACATTGTGCCTACTCACTGGCTACTCTATTAGACCTTGCTGGTCTACCTGTAGATGTAAAGTCAGAGACAGTAGCTCATCTGTTGCTGCACAGTTTGTGTTAGGCATCCGTTATGCCTTAGGGGTCACAGGATGCTGCCCAGTGTTGATCTGGTGGGGACCTGCCCAATGAAGAACCGGGTGAACGGGGTTAACAAATTATGCAGAACAAGAGATGTACTCTAGTCTGTGATGATAAAAAAGTGAGCCTATGTGGTAAAACGGACCTGAGTGTACATGACTAGAAACAAGTAGGTGGCTTTAATTTTATGGTTGATACTTTTATATCCTTAATCATATGTATTTTAACAACTTAAACAGTTGTAAATATGCTCTAAAAGGAGTTTCTAAGAGTTAAATATGAGCCATTGTAAACTGACTGCTTGGTTTCACAGAAACACATGGAAAATGTGTGAATAATTCATGTTTAATGGTCAGTTCACGGTAGGATGGACTTGCATGCACCGCTTTCCCATGGAGAACACAGACACACACACACACACCACACACACTCATACATATACACACAACATCCTCACACATTGATACCGCAAAGAGGAACCAATTGTTAGTCCATACAGCTGCCAAAAGTTCAGCACTTGTGGTTAGCCCCACTTTCCTCTCAGAGAAGATGGTGATGGGGTGGTGGCTCTACACATAGTACATTAGTTTATAGTTATGCTAGGCTTTACTCAGAGCTGTGAAAATGTCTTCAGGAGCTCACAGAGCTGCCATAGCTTCTTTGTGCACTAGAGATGAAAGAAATATATTTTTATGATACAAACACACACTGGTAGGTGAATTGGCTTCTTAAAAATAGTGTGAATGTGTGTCACCCTGCAAAGAACTGGCACCCCCTCCAGGGTGTGTTCCCGCCTTGCGCCCAGTGATTCTGGGTGGGCTCCGGACCCACCACAACGCTGAACTGGATAAGTGATTACAGACAATGAATGAATGTTCATAGTTCACGGACATAATTTGTAGTGTAAATATGTTCAAATGTTAAAGATGTGATATTTTTTTCTAATGTTGCTGAGAGTGTGTCAGTCTCTGTTTTTGAGCCATGCACTGTGAGAGGGTGATGCAACCTGACACAAATGTAAATGAAGCTTCCTGTGTTGCATTCCTTTATAGCGTTTAGTCAAATGCATCTTAGCATCGGTGAGAAACTAATACAACATCTATCTGTTCTGTAAAGCCTATTTAATCATTTATTGAACCACTAGAGTGGATTATCTTAACATTAACCTCACTGTAACATTTAGTATTAATTTCAGTGAGAAGAAAAAAAATGCACAAACAATCTCTAAGATTGTGAAAATGTGGATAACACTACTTCAGCCGATTTTCTTGAATGAGTTTCCTTGTAAGAAATCCAGCTTTTCTAAAGTATAATGCATTTATTTTTAATTTTATTTCAAATGTAGTGTTTCACCTGCCAATAGGACAGACAAGAATTAAGCCCCTGGCTAGAGCACATGGGACTGAAATTTTGCAAGTTAGGGTAAAACAATATTCTTGGGCAGTTTGGCCTAAAAGGAGGTGCAGTAGCAGATTCTGCATGACAACAGTTCAAGAAGGTTTTGGGAGCCACATCATGTTATGAGGGTCCGGCTTGTTGCAGCTGGATGATATTTCATGGGGTGAGAACATACTGGCAAGGAACTGCATGCTCTGATCTACAAAATAGCCTGATGTTAAGTGACAAATTCAGCTGTCTCTACATCCTTTTTGAGATAACAGTACTAACAGAGATAATGAAAGCTGTGCATGAAGAAGTATGTAAACTGGATATTGATGTGCCACACCTTTAAGAGCCTGAAGAGAAAATGAGCATTCTGTGACATGTATTCCAAATGCTATATTAACATGAATGGAGTCAAAGTCACGTTGACAGATTTTCTGGTCGATGACCCTAATTAGTGCCACATGATGACCTTTGTCCAGGCAGTCAAGCTGCCCCCACCCTGTTTCCTTAGCAACCAGCCGTTGGGTTGGGAGACAAAGCATTTGAGGATAGGGCATCAGAGCAGCAGTATACACACATCATTTCTTGTTGATTTGCTGGTAATCAAACACTTTGTTGTTTTAAAGGGACATATGCTATGCTTTGCCACAAGTGAACACAGTTCTGGGGTCTTAAGGATGTCATACACGTTTCATTTGGTTAAAATACTACAAGGACCAAACACCACAGTAATGTTCTCCCTGTCTGGTCTTGGACGACTGGTTTCAGCGCCTGTTCATTTGAATGAGAAAGAGCCACAGCTCAGTTCAGTGTGAGAGCCCAGGAGTGAGGAGCAGAGCTTTGGATTTTAGCCACGTTTGCTTCATTCTCTTTATACTGCCCTCTTGTTTTCTTCTTATTTAATCCATGCACTTTTTCTCCACATTCGTTGATTTATTGTTTTTGTGCTTTCATATAAATATTCCTTGTGCAGTCCACAAAAAAACTGATTTGGTGATCTTGTTTCAGAGTGTGGCTTGGTAGGATCTGGATTCTTAAATTAATGTGCAAATGTGAAAAAATCCTTAATATTTCCTTTAGCGGCACAGTGTTGCCGTCACACAGCTCCAGGATCCTGGGGTTGTGGGTTCAAATCCCACTCCGGGTGACTGTCTGTGAGGAGTTTGGTGTGTCTTGCTCATGTCCGCATGGGTTTCCTTTGGGTGCTCCGGTTCCCTCCCATGGTCAAAAAAACCCCACATGTTGGTAAGTGGATCAATGACTCAGAAGTGACCATAGGTGTGAATGTGTGAGTGTGTGTCACCCTGTGAAGGACTGGAGCCCCCTCCAGGGTGTGTTTCTGCCTTGCGCCCTGTGATTCCGGGCAGGCTCTGGTCTGGATAAGCGGTTACAGACAATTAATGAATTAATGAATAATATGACATCTTTAAATGACATATGTCTTCATAAAATATTTTCAGCCAAATTATGGTAATATAAGAATGGTGGTGACATTCATAGAAGGTCTGGATGTAAGCAGAGAACCAGCTTCTTTCATGTCTGTTTCTGAGTTCAGACCACAGTTTGGTTTCAGTAATTGTGGTTTGAGCAAAGAATGCAAAGCTCCAGAAAGAATAAAGAACCCAGAGAACCTATCCTAGTGTTTTGGGAAGCTTCTTCTTTGTGGCAAAACGCCCAAAGCTCCACACACTTCCTCACTTTGTAACTCCATTTAACTCTTAACTTAGAACTAGCACAGTCAGCCTACACAGTCCTTAATGCAGTTACTCAGAAATACACATCCATTCTCACACCTTCTTTGGAGGACAAAAGTGAGAAGTGGATCAGACACAAAGCTGAGACACAAAGTCCTTAGTCATTTGACCCACACTCTCATAGATACTCTGAGAAATCTGAGGAAGTATCCACATATCCACATATTCAGCCTCAAAATAATGCTGCAAATGGCACACACAATCTCCAACATGACCTCAAGCCAGACACAGTCTTTGTCAGAGTTCTTTTTATGAACATAAATTATTAAATTATTTGAAGCATAAAGCACTAATGGAAACATAATGATAGCCCTTTCACTGGTCCAGACCTTTCACATACTCATACTTGCTTAAAACACCATCTGCCATGAAAAAGCTTCTACTGATTGAAATGTCAGCATATTTTTAGTGTTTTATCCAAGTGTGTTAACAGCATTTTTTAAACATGCAAACAAAAGATTGACATTGGACTCAGTGACACGGATACTATGAATGTTGCTTATGGTAACTTTTTCAATTCAGGCAACACATTACATATCGATAACTGAAAGTGCTTGCCAAATAAATATAAAAATAAAACTGAATTTATCAATTTCTTTCCAACTAAATACATCACTGTGCACTCCTCTCTGTAACGACAGTGCATTAGTGAGCAGGTATAAACAGCTTATTGCATTTAGGCTTTAATATGTATATTTGAATAGCATGTGGTATGTAGAGCTATGTATATTTAATGACAGTCCATTTTGTGTTTCAGCTCTGCCTCAGAAGACCTGGGCTGCAGGAGGGGAGAGTTTAGCCGGAAACACTATGGATCAGTAGAATTGGTGAGTATTAGTGTTTTTAATTTCCATTGTGGGTATGTATCACGTCTTTACAGTGCTCTGCTTCCGATACATTGATCTGGGATTTGTTGGCTGTATCTAACATTGAAGGGTAGGGATTTGGGCAGAGAAATCTGGTCCTGTATCAGCCAGGTATATTGCTTTTTTCCTGAAGGAATCATCGATTTCACTGTTTTCTTCTGTGCCACAGCTTTGGTGCGAACGACAGGGTTGAATGTTGCTCTGGGGGCTTGTTAGTTGAGTTTCACTTAGAGGGGAATCTGTCATTTTGACACACTCTTTGTACATATCCACCTGCCTGCCTCAGTGAGCAGATTTTCTTCATTGTTTCAAATAGATACCAATATTAGCCAAAAATAATACAACCCTGCTACAGTTTCCTAATGTTCCAGACCTGGGTTGTGTGGTGCAATTTGAGAAGGGAAATATTTACGTTTGTGTGCTGGTGTTTGTGTGTGTCCTTTTATTACCGTCTGGCCTGGCTCGATAGCCAAGAGACACGGGAAGTGGCTGAGAACCGCACTCCATGTCGTTTCCTTTGTGAAAACACTAGAGGGTTTGTGGGCAGTATGAAAAGGGTAGCCTTCTGACAGATAGAGTTGAGTGACAAAGCAGCACACTTGCTATCATATACAGCAGATGGTGAATATGATCAAGATCAGTTTGCGAGTGTGAAGGGCGTGAACATCATGTTTTGTTTTAGTGAAAGTGTTTACGGTCATGCATCCTAACACTAAGTGAGGCCCAGACTATTACAGTGTGACAGAGGCTGATGCATCCCTTGTGGAAATTGGTAAAAAATAAAATATTAAAGGTGTCTTCAAAACGGATTCCCTGATTATTCTCATTAAGTTTGGGTACACCACGTAACTTTTAAAGTTGGAGTAGATTAAAAACAGATTGGGTATCTCACGCTACACAACTGGTTTTTGCAAATTTTTTTGGAGACTGGGTAATTGTCAGTCTCAAACTAAAGGATAACACATTACACAACTCCAAACTCCTACATATACAATGCAAACATGCTGCCAAACACATGCTTAACCTTACCTAGGACACATAATTCCATGTCTATGTTTACAAAGAAGATGTGGACAGCACAGTTGGCGGTAAATAGAATAGCACTACATTGTAGAATAGACTGCATTCCACCTTAAATTGTTCAGAAGTATGAAACAGAAGGCTGTAAATGCTTCTTGTCCTGTTCTTCACTGTGCTGTTTATGTCACAGACAATGATAACAGATACAGACACTGGCATGTAAGGTCTTGTGGATTTCCATGGTTTTATCATGTTTTACAGATGGACACATGTCGACACGTGTAATGAGGGTCATATGTGAAGCATATCCTACGATGTTGCTTGATTTTTAAAGAATTTAGGGTACATTTCTCTACAAAGTTGCTTCACTTTTATTCAGAATGACTGCTTTTGCAATGGACACTAGCATCATGACACCCAGAAGCCAAGAATCCAGCATATGTGCTCCATTTATCCTATCAGTGTGCATACATTTTCTAAAATATTTAAT
Source organism: Hoplias malabaricus (assembly GCF_029633855.1). Classification (NCBI taxonomy): domain Eukaryota; kingdom Metazoa; phylum Chordata; class Actinopteri; order Characiformes; family Erythrinidae; genus Hoplias; species Hoplias malabaricus. Next base: position 31,207,607 of record NC_089801.1, on the reverse strand, counting down.
GTGTGTGACAGTGTGTGTTTCCCCTGTGCTTTCTGCATAAGAGCTTCTTTCAAGCCCGCCTTTTTATTTTCATCTGATTCATTTTAATTAGGTTTTCGTGTGCTGACAGCCTCTTTGTAAACACACACAGGTGTATGCAGTTATTATGACAGAAATAGAGGCCTACAGTCAGCCTCTGTTAGCGAGACAAAGTATGCTTTCTTTCTTTTAATTACCACATTGCTTAATTTTATTAATTAGAGGATATGTGTGTGTGTGCAACTTCACAACTCAGTCTTGTTTTAGGTAGCTTGTACTTGTGTGTGTCTGTGAGAGTGAGTTTGTGTGTGTGTGTGTGTGTGTGTGTGTGTGTGTGAGAGAGCGACATATTGTAATTTCCATGGTTCTGTAATGCTAATTGATTTTGATCTGTGACTAGTTCTAATGCCATGAAAGCAATGCCATAATTGTGTGTGTGTGTGTGTGTGTGTGTGGTATTGAGGAGACATTGTAAATGGCTTCAGACGCAGTTATATACCAGCATGAGCCACCTCCTTTTCAAGGCAGAAGCAAATCCCGCATGTAATGTGGTGCAGTGCATCAGTGCCCAGTGCTTGATATTGCTGCATTTTATGACTCCTAAGTGAAATGTATATATACCAGTGAGTTTATGTATCCATGCACCAGCATTCCTGAACTAGACCAAATGTAAACAACAAGTAAAGAAACACTGCACAGATCAGCCAGCAAGGAAACTGGCAAGGAATTCAGATATCATAGTGCGTTCGTCTAACAGATAGCTGAAAGTCGGCCCACTGTGGGAAATCTATTGAATTTGATGCTTGAACGGGGTGGGAGATGAGAAATGCTTTGTCATCACTGCAGCAGCAACATTAAATTCAGTGACAGGACTCTAAAGAACACGCTCAGCAAAAATCCACCAATGGAGACAGCAGCTAATACAAAGATAGAAAAGAATAAGAGGTGTTTGCATAAAGATTTGAAGAACATGGTTTATAAATAACAGATATAAAGGTAGCCAAAATAAATACAGTGAAGTTAAAATCAATGTCATAGAGGAAACAGATGAAACAAAAGGTCAGCCAAAGAGCCATGTAAATGGAGGAAAAAGAAAAACAATCAAAGAGAAGTCAGAGAGCAGGGGTCTTCAAATCTGGACCTTTGGTCCAGGTTCCAGGCCTGGATTTTACAGTGGTCAGCTGGTATTACACTATGCCTGGCTAGTTAGGTGCATTACCAGTTAGCAATAGCAGCTGTAGTGTAATACCAGCCATTTTAATATCCTGGAACCTGGATCCAAAGTCTGGTTCAGGAGACCTCTGTTGTAGAGTCTAAACAAGGGAGTCTTGCACTGTTTACCTTTTGTGAAATAAGAGCAATGCATCTATAACCTATATGTTGGCTAATAGCCAGAGTTAAATCCTAGAACATTTTATAATTTTTTTAAATTGCTTTTTCTATGCGTATTGACGTTTTTGTCCAAATGTAAACAGCCTTTTATGTCACTGAAAATGTACCTTTTGGAAAACTCCAAGATAAAGTTAACCAGAGACTTTTCAGGGTTGTCATGTAGACAAGAATTTTCCTTAGTTTTAGGATAGTAAAGTCGAGGTTGTGCTATCTTCTCCTCTGTTTGGCGTCAGTGATTTGACATTGTGTCCTTTTTTAAAAAAGGTGGATGCAACTAACATAGTCTGGGTTTTTAAATTGTTAATACTTACTATTGTTAACTTGTTACCAATGTAGTTACCCTTAGCGCCTATTCATACCAAATTTCAAACCAAAAACAAGACCCCAACACAACGGAAGAGTAGTGTTGAGTAGTACTTGAGTAGTAGTAGTAACAGTGATGAATTGTCATTTTACTTTAACTTTAATTTACTTTATATATATATATATATATATATATATATATATATATATATATATATATATATATATATATATATATATATATATATATATATATATTTCCCTTTACTTTAAGTATCGCAACTAAATGATGCATACACTGGGTTCACCCAATTCTACAGAAAAGGCAACAATATGGAGAGTTCCAGCACCTCCTTCAATACCTGAGACTGCATAACAAGCTTTTCTGAAGGTATTTCTGTAGATCAGTGTGGGAATTTGAGGCTCTGCTTCTGCATGAGCCATGACAAAAAAGCTCTAATTGGTCAGCCTGATTTTAATGGATCCGTACAACACAGAAATGAGCAGGTTCTAATAGGAGAAAAAAATGATGCAGCAGCACAGTGTGACAGTTTTGGACTTGGTGTGAAATATATACATTTTCATTTTCCAAACTTGATGTGGTTATTGCAGAAGAATGGTGAAAAAATATTTGTTAGCCAGGGACATCACTTAAGTTGTTAAGAGAGCTGCTTCACCCACATGTTTTTATATTTTCATATGAATGGATATTTGGAGGAAAACATGCATTTTAAATAATATCAGCTGAAATACATCTAAATCCCAGAAAACAGAACCTAAGATGAGTGAAGTTTTGACTGTTCATTTCATCTCATGAAAATAGTGACATGCTGTCACTCTGATAGTTGTTGAAAAAAAAAAAAGAGTAAAATTTGACCTCAGGTGGAACGCTAGGATTTGCTACATTGGTTTGTCCAAAATGAAAGGAATATTTTGGTCCATGAGGTCAAGATTGACTACATTAGGTGAATTAAAGTACAGTAGAGGTAGTCCATGTGTGAAACGAACAGGACTAAAATAGAAAGAAGACTGCAGGGTGAAGTTTAAGATGTGTAAAGGTAATCTTTGTCAACAGAGATCCAGGAATGTTTAGCGGAGCAGATGTTTTGATGTTAAAATGAAAGTTAATTGAAATACTAGGCCAGCCACCTGCTAGCAAAACACAAACACCATTTACAAGTAGAAAGTGGTACAAAGAGGTGAAGCATTTCACTGCTGTTTATTCAGAGATTAGATCCAAAACTGAAATCAAATGCAATGAAAAATAATATGCCACTTGTAATTGCAAATGAAGGAAGAAGAGTGGAGCCATTGCAGGAAAACATATCCCAACAGGTACTAAGAAATGTATCACTTAATGAATTCTTCTCTCTGGAGCTTGGTGGATCTGCATATGACTGACACTGCCATTTATGCACAGGTTTTCAAGGCTTTTAATAAAAATACCAGAATCAAGGACCTTTTAATACTTTCACAAAGAATGAGAGGTGAGGATATACAGTACAAATCAAAAATTTGGAGACACATCTTCTCATTAGTCATTGTTGGAATAGGGCTATTCACTGTAGGTGATTGTGTACCAGTCCTACCTCTGCACAACCCAAGTTATAGTCTCAAAACATTAAGAAGGTGAGCTGTTCTACAGATTAACTCTTGACGAGGCCACAGCTGTTCACTGAAAACCATTCCAGGCGATGACCTCATGAAGCTCATTGAGAGAACACTGAGAGTGCGCAAACTTGGCTACTTTGAAGAATCTAAAGTATAAAACATATTCTGATTTATTTAACACTCTTTTGTTTCCTACATAAGTTATTGTATGCCATGCATTAAAAACCTACATGTCTGTAAAATACTCCAGGTCAGAACTGAAAACGCATGTCTAATCAAGGCTTCTTTAATGTTTGTGAATGTTTGGATATCTCATCTGTGATGGCTAAGGTTGGGTTGTATAACGATAATATCATATACCGTGGTATTTATGACGTGTGGTCGGTATTTATGACGTGTGTCGTGTGTCAAATTTCTGAACACAAGGTTAATTTATGTGCATCTAAAAGATCCACAGGGAGGGGGTGGAGCTGTAGGAGCTCACTGACTGATGATGTCAGTCTGAAAATGGGTGGAGAAAAATCTCAAGCCTAGTAGCCCACCACAGCTGTGAGTCTAGCGCTGAGGTTGGGCTAAAAGAGAGAGGAATGAAGCTGCAAACAGACAGGTAGGGGTGGGAGATATGTCCCTAACATAGTATCATGATATTTCAGGGTATTTTGATGATAACAATATTCTTGGCGATATGGAAAAACACTGAAAATAACTGTATTCATTTTAGGGGTGTGAGATATGACGATATTAGACCGTGAACGATAAGAACTTTAGAGATTGTCGGATTGTGCTAATGCACATTCAGTCTTCTGCAGTTCTTATATTCAGTTTATGTACTGTGTAGATATTACACATCAGTCAAATGGGTAGACTCTCGGGACACCGATAATGTAAGTCACTACTGTAACATTTACGACTACTGAATTAAAACCAAAATAATTTGTTATTCCATACATGAGATCTCTTCCTCGCAAGCGATTCACACACACACAAAGCATACCAGTGCTTATGTGGGTTGTCCCTTTCAAAACAAGACCAAATTTGTCAAGATGACTTGCAAAATGAAATAAAAGCAACAGTTGAAAATAAAGTACATCTAATAAAAAATAGTTTAAGTATGTTCCCCATGGATCTCCACTATGACCCTGTAGCTTGGGCTCTCAGCTTTAACGACATGTCAATCAAGTCTGTAGACCAATCAGAGTCGATGCTCAACCAAGGAGGCGAGGAAACAACCAAGCTTCGGCCCCTAACAGTCATGCACCACGAGAGACGACACACAGTTTTATATGGCAACAGCAATCAAAATAAACAACAATCAAAACACTAAAATATGTTTTCAAAGCTTAGATCCCTTTCACTGTCTGCCCTGTCCCTACTGAGATCATTTAAACACAGGAGGGGAGTGAGGGAGGCGGCCTCAGTCTACAGCCAATCGGGGAAAGCTCCCTCTTTCAAATGCGTCTGGCCTTAAAGAGACTAAGAAGACTAACAAGACTAAATACCATTTTAGTGAGGGTAAAGCCATTTGGAGAGGTGCATGATATTAATATTAATTAATATTTAAGGAAATTATAATTATATAAAAATATAATTAAGGAAATTAATAATTTTCCTTATGGAGAGGTTGGGGTCTTTGAAGATTCCAAAGGAAAATTTCAAAGAAGATTCCAAATTCAATTTAGAAAAGTGGCTAAATTGTTTTGTTGTTTTGATCATATTTTGACCACTGAAGATTCATTTCAATATCTTTAAAAATTCTGAAGGCTTTGCAGTAACATTAATTCATAAAATTGCCTCTAGTTTATTTCAGGAACACACTATTGCAACAAAATTAATGTTATATCAGTATTAATTATATTAAATTAATAATGTATTTAATTTCTTAGAATTATATATTATTTTTGTACTACCTAACATCTAACAATTTCAAACATTCAGAAGAAACAAATAAATGTGTAAACATTTGCTTATTTTGTAAACAACCATAACTTGCCAAGATTCTGACATTGTATAAAAAATATTTCTTCAGCACCAGTTGCTGAAATTTGCTCTTTCAGAAACGTGTGTCCGTGTGAACAGTCGGAACAGGCTGTGCTGAGCTGAATTGCCTAGCGTTGAAAACCCTTCATTCGAACCACACTCTCAGATATGATGCTCACAAAGCCAGACATTGCACCCCCAGCCCAAGATAATACCATATATCGTAATCATTTTTGAGACGCTATGAAAAATGTGGTGGCTCTTATTGTTAAAATGATCAAAATCAAAAATTTAACAAAAAAACACTAGGCTCTCTCTCTCTCTCTCTCTCTCTCTCTCTCTCTCTCTGTGTCTCTGCTCATGTCAGAAGCATCTGTAGTTTTTTTAGACAACAAAGAGACCTCCAAAAGTTGAAAAGCATGAAACAAAATGAGGATTGCTCTGTTTCTGCTCCATAGGTGGGTAATATTGACTTATTTTTGCTGTTTCGCATCACTTAAGGAGTTTTCCTTGCCACTGTTGCCCATGGCTTGGAACCAGATCTCTGGAAAGCTGCTCTGTGACGACTTCTGTTGTGAAAAGCGCTGTGTAAATAAAATGTGATTGATTGATTGATTGATTGAAATGTCTCAAAGCTCAGAGAATGGCTAACTGCCTTACTGAAATCTAAACAACTCCAGTTACAAATGAGCTTCTGTGGTAATCAAACAGGGAATAAAAGTTAAACTACAGACAACTGTCATTTTTTTCCCCTCAAACACACTGTTCCCCTTTTAAAAAATGCAGAGCTTAGAACGGCGTTTCCCCACAATTGTATATGCTCCCTTTAAAGCTACATTTACAGCAGGTAAAAGTGGCCAAAATCTTATTTTATGAAATAAATCAGATGTTTCTTTAGGTAGATAATTCACACTGTCCTCGTCTACACCACTTTGGGTTTGAAATGAAGGAATGAAGATTTTTATGTGCAGCGTTCTGTCACAAATAAACCTGCTTTTTTTCAGCATTATTCTTTATTAAAAAGACTTGTTAAATCAAAAACTGATTTCTTAAGTTAGTGATTATCCACAGGCTCGATGTATGAAAGTTTCTTTCCTTCTGTGCGTGTACTAGGGATCGCTTGCAAACATTCAGTAAAACTCAGTAAAACAAGTGGCTTGACTCATATCTGAAAATATCCGGTTCTGTGCATTTTTCGCTGTTCACACAGGCACACAAACAAAAGTTCTGTGTCATACTTGAAGACTGCGTTTGTGCCACTATTCCCTGCTGTGCGAATATAGACTGAGTACATTTCTGACAAACCTGCAGCTTGAGATATTGAGACCTGATTCTGTGGTACACTGTGGAGTTTAAAGTGCTTCAGTGATTCACTGATTTCTGTGTTGGCAGATGAGATCTGGCTGCTCAAGTTGGCATTTCTTATAGAAGAATAAAACTGAACTGTGATTTGCATTTGTGGCTAGAATACAGTCCAGGAAATTTCCAGCATTGTCAGGACTTTGTTGCACATTAATGAAGTAAAGAATTGTATCAAAGTATCTTTGAAAATGTTGGTCTGTGAGGACATGCATATTATGTATTAATGTCTGAAGACATTACCCTGTCTTCTCTTCCTCTCTGCTTCAATCCTATCCCATATCTTTCCCTACCGCCTCTTCCTTCTCTCTTTCTCGCTCTTAGCCAGAGATGAAAAATGATCTCTCATTAACTATTTACTGCAGGGCTTTCCCCTCCCTGCTCAGTTTGAGCCTCAGGCTTGTCAGAGGCATTCGCCCCCACACAATCAACCTCTGGTAGCTGAAGCCCCACCAACAAGTCTCTCCAGGAGGCTCTCTGGCTTGCCAGACCAACCCTGAGCCATCCTTCTTCCAGTCCGGGCTGCTCATGTGGGCTCCTGTTATATGACATCATTACTGTTGTCATGGATATTTGGATGGGATAGAAATGCGTCATCTCTTACGCTTGGTTTTTCATAATAGCATCTTGAATTGAGTCGTATAGGAAGTGAAAATCTAAAACACTTTGTCCCTAATTGCTGTGTGCTTGCTGTGATTTTGCTAAACATAAATTCAGTTAAATTCTCCATTATATTGTGTAGACTTCATTAGTCAAGAGATTGTGACTCAGAAAAAAACCCAAACCTTTATGTTAAGGATGAGTGTATATTAATGAGGGCATGTGATATGTAATTGATTCTGTGTGCCTGGTACAAATAGTAATAACTGACTTCATACAATCACCCTTTCATTATATAGCAATTCTAATGTGTTATCATTATCTTCTCTAATGTATACCTGTGTACTAGAGTGAGAAAATGTGTGAAAAGTCCAGAGGGGAAATTATTCAGGTTTCATGTATGAATTTGTTTATGGTTAATATTAGCATATCTCATACAGCTACGTTTCAGAGTGTGTTTAAATTTTTACAGTTGGCCTGGGTGATAAAACAGTAGTAATATTTATTGCGATAGACCATCAATAGCACTAATAAAAAAAAATATTCCAAAGGAATGTTCAAGCATTTCACTTAAATGCGAACCACCAGGAAAGCATGTACGCAAGGTTTGGCTTTATGAATATTGTTGAATTATTTATGAATTATTGTTTAAGTTGGCTCTTAAAGAGCCAGTCATATCCCTTGATAATGGAATGTGCTATGAGTGACATAGAAACAGCCATTTAACATATTATTTAACAGGTTTATTACTCAGTTGCATCTTGGACATGACAGCAGCAGAAACAGCATGAGAGAGAAAATTACATTCCTCAGATGTTGAGGAAATCAAGAAAGCCAGCGTGCCAGTATGGAAATAGTATTGTTTTTTTATTATTATTATTATTATTATTATTATTATTATTATTATTATTTAATTAATTTATTTATTTATGTATTTATATTTTTTCCAAAATCTGACTAAGATCAGAACACTTGTGTGTAAATTGCGCAGAATAACTCTACCATCCAAGAGTGGGAAGAGCATTAAAACCACAACTCTTGAGTTAGTTTTATAAAACGATTGTCTTTAAATATAGTTTATCATATCTTGAAGTTATGTCACTAACTCTAAGTTGACATTAGACCTAGAGACTATAGAGACTCTACAGTTTAAATTTGATCTCATTTTGTTTACTGGGTTTTAGAGGTTTTTATTAAGTTTGTTGTGTCTTATAGATGCTAGGTTAATCTACCTCTTTGACATTCTATATTTACACACTTACACTGAACGCATTTTGTTACATTTAATTTTCTATATCTAATAGTTTCTTTAATGCTTGTTTGTTTTATGCTTCTTATTGATATAGGTCCATTTATATGAAGTTTTATTATTTGTGATGTGAATTTGGACAATATATCAAATTTATATTTAATATATACATATTAAATATCAATTTGAATCTTTTTTCTTCAAATAAATATTTCACTATGTGTTTCGTTAACACAAAACACTCTGAAGGAGAAGTCCATTTATGCCATATATAAAACCACTTACGAAGCAGATGCAGCATAAACAGAATGCAGCTCTTCTGATTGTTTCTTCCATTAATTTGATCATTAGGATGTGCCATTGAACAGAAGTTTTCTCTCTGCCTTAATTGTTATTGAGTATATCTGAAAATGAAAGACCTCAGACTTTAATGTTCTGTGGAAACCCCACACACATATGCTTAGCAGAGGCAGAGTTGGCAGCAGATCCACACTGGTGTAAAAATAACCGATTTGGGCAGACGCATTTCATTATATCATGCCATGCCTCTGGCATGACTCAAGCATATTAGGGCCAATAATGTGGGTGTGCCTTTTTCTTTACACTCAGTCCTAAAATACAATATGATGGGACAGAAGACAGGATGGTGTAGTGAGTGTGTTGTAAATCTTTATTTATTTCTTCCTCAGGTTTACCATTTTACACTGAATTAAACTGTTAATGAAGGTTTTTATTGTGTATCACTGTTGTGTTAGAACACTATTGCTGCCATTTATTTTACTTTTCTTGTTCTCAATGTTAAATAAAAAGGCTTTTGACACGATGAACATGTTCATTGTCATAGCACACTTTATTGTGCTAAATCTGTAAAAGCTGACTTGATGAAAAAAGCCCTCACATTGAACAAACATAACTGTTCCAGGTGACACGTTTCCTGTGCACCAGCATGGCAGTAGGGGACACACTCCTTCTTGCACTTAACTGCTGTGCTTGTAAATGAAGTAAGTCATCCCTTGGTATTCATGAGGGATTGGTTTCTGGACCCCCGTGAATACCAAAATCCATGTATTTGCTCATAACTAGGGTTGGGCAGTATAACAATAATACTGTATATTACGAGATTTAAATATGTGGACGGTATCTCAAAATGAGGGCGGTGTTTATGACATGTGAAAGCGGGTTTTTATCGTCAACATGTGTGTTGGTGTTCACTGTTGGGCTGTGTTTAGCTAAATTCACTCGACTTTGTGCTCACAGATATAAGGCTCAGCGCAGCCTGACAGAGCACTCTCTCCCCACGGTAATACTGTATACCGCTATAATATTTTGAGATGGTAGGTATGACTGTAGGAAAAATGTGGATACCACCCATCCCTATTCATAACCTTTGCAAATAATCTTCTATAAATTACTTGTAATATCCTATGCAATGTAAATCCTATGAAAATAGATTTTATGCTATACTGTTAATGACCAAAACATGGGTACATTCAGTACAAACGCAACAATTGTAGGCCTAACTGTGAAGTACATGACGAACAAATGCGACAAGAAGTGAATATTGCTCAAACAAGTGCTGGAGAGTCTGAGGATCTTTGAAATGACAGGAAGCTCTGCAGAGTATGTCTCCACTGGGATGCAGTGATTAGCTTGATGACATAATTTTATAAAAATGTATAGATTAATAAAAATGTGTTGACTTTTGTGATTGTGGATCAACAGGTGTTCACAAATCAACAGGTGTTCCCAGAATAGTGTTGGAGAAACTGGAGATCCTAGAAACTGTTGGAGAATCCCATTTGTTGTGAATAGTGTATCGGTTGGACACATGCATTCGAGTATCAAATCATATCCTCGAATTTGTAGAACACAAGGTACATCTGTGTGGGGGGCTATTTGTTTGTAAATTAAATTACACTAAAGGAGACCTCTATCTTTCACTCTTTGCTATCTCTTCGTTCTCTCTGTAGCTAAAATGTTATTGATTTTGCTGTTTGCTGTTATGTGTCCAGGACATAGCTGTGTGTGTGTGTATAGGAGTCACTGAGGGAGGGGCATGAAGTGATGGAGAGTAATAGAGATGGAACCTTTCTCATTTGATAACAGAGCAAAGAAAAGATCATATGTCTAGTCTCAGCTTATGACCTCTACCTTTTCGACATTTTACACAATGCTATAGTACTCAGAAAAGGGCATTTAAAAATGTCCCTCTGATATTTATCAATGCTTTGTTTGTGTGTGTTGGGGGGGGGGGGGGGGGTTTCCGAAGAATTTGAACACCCTTATTGTTGCAGTGATTTTTCAGTAAGTGAATCATATATGTCATCAGCTTTCATGTCAGTGAATTGTTAAAAGCCCAACATGTCAAAATTATGCACATCAACAAGTATCTTCATATTACATGGCAAGTTAACACGCAGCATAGTATAAAAAATGGTTTTGAACACTGCAGAACTGATTTTCTTAATATGACATACTGCCTTATTAATTGATACAACACAATGCATGTACTGTTTGTGTCTATCAGCGCTTCAGTTATCATATTTAATACATCTAATTATCAAGTATACATTTAATAACAATCAATTCAATAGGTGATAATTAAATTATACAAGAGTCTTAAAGGAATGCAATGTAAGAGTTGGTGTTTTTACTCCTGGGCTCCCCCTACAGTGTGTATTTAACTTTTACAGCACTGTCCTGAAATCAAGGGGGTTTGGAATGTGAGGGGGGTGGTTTCCTAACTCTCTCCAAAGGTAGTGCAGTATTAGCAGTGTTGAGATCAGAGTAGCATTGACAGAGGTCCTGTTCTCACTATTACATATCAGTGGAGCATCACAATGTTTGTGAAGCTGGTATTTTAAGGTAAGAATACTACCTAGTGTTCCTTTAACACTTTCAAACGACCAGCCACAGTCCTGTGCATTGTGTATGCAGTAGTTATCTGTATTAGTTTGAAGTAGCATCTTCAAATATTTCAGATAACAGGAAGTATTTGAACATGGAAATATTCTGTAGGTGCAGATCTGTTTTTTTTTTTGTTTAACTATGACTCAAGATTTATAGCTTAATTTTTCTGGGGTGTTGATATCCAGCTGGATTTGCAAAAAGTCAGCAGCGTGCTTCATTTCTGAGAATGGAGCAGACACCGATTCAAACTATGTAAATGTTTCTTTTGTCTTTCTCTGGGACTCGTTGCTTTTTATTCTCCATCTGTCTCCCTCTGCATCCTTTCACTAATCCCCCTGCTGCCTCTTTCTCTTCAGTCTCACCCTTTCTCCGTTGTGTGTGAGGCGTGATAATGCATTCGGAAGCGCTCTGATGAGATCAATTATATATCCGCTGTTGCAATAGCATTGATTTATCCCCTCCTTCTGTCTTTCTGTTTCTCCCCTCTCTTTTGTGTTTCCTAAATATACTTAGAGTTTGAATGTAAATGTAGCCATTTTCCTTGCCTTTCTTTCAAAATAGTATTATGATTTTTTTGTATGTTTGTTTGCCTTAGTGCAGAGGTCTGCTTTCATAACAGCCTATTTTTTGTTTAGGACACCAGTTAACTCCCTTACTTTGATGTCAGGACTCTATAATAGGACCATATTCCCCCTTTCCCATTGTTCTCTAGGGGTCTTAATGAAATGCCTGAGTCATTGTCCAAATGCAACAAGGACCAAACAACACACCACTGTTCTCCACTGTTTAATCAGCCTTGTTGAAAATGGCTGGTTTCTTTAAATGAAAAAATGTAACTGTTTACTGCCAACACAAGGCACCCAGGAGTGAGGTGCAAGGAACATAAATGCTGCTTTTTAGTCATTTCACTGTTTTCTTCTGTGTTCTAATTTCCTCTATATTTAATAGGTACACATTCCTCTGCTTTTGTTTTGTTTGTTTTGCTCTATTTAACCTCGTCTTTGTGCTCACAATAAGAATTTCGTCCCGCGCTGTGATTGGAGTGGCTCAGACAAAGAGGTGGGACAATTCTGAAGTGCCTTCCATATATGTAAGATGTAGCACAAAATCAGAACGATGCGTTTTATCCCACAAATCACAATAAACATAATGGTTTTATTTCATTTTGTGGATTGGTGGGCTCCATATCCCCAAATTATGACTAAGAAAGTGATTTTCTTTTAGGCTGTGTTCAGACTCATCCTCTTTGGTTCTATAAAAAATGAATTCTGGTGCGATTGCTCTGTTAATATAGTTCATTAGAGCAAGTGTGAACTCTAACTTTTGTCTGGTGTGCAAAAAAATTAACCTGCTTGGCAGTCTTGGTCCGTTTGGTACATCTGGTGTTAGGGATTGGCGGTATCCACATTTTTCGTACCATCATACCGTCTCAAAATATTATCATGGTATGCGGTATACCGCAGGGAGGGGATGCTCCGTCAGGCTGCGCTGAACACATCCTTAATATATCCCCTTTAAAAATTGATCTTCATTACTGAATATGTGCCCAAAGTAGGTATATCTATATATTTTAATGGAAAAATAAAATATAAAATTTGTTAATTTTGAATGACCTGTGCCCTCACCCTCACACTCTCTCTCTCTCTGTCTCTCTCTCTCTCTCTCTCTCTCTCTCTTTCTCTCTCTCTCTCTCTCTCTCTCTCTCTCTCTCTCTCTCTCTCTCTCTCTCTCTCTCTTTCTCTCTCACAAATCTCATCCAATAAAAAGCATCTAACATCAGTTCTTCAGCTTTAACTCTGACAGCGTATATTGCCCTTAACAAAGAAGACCTTCAGCTGTCTACTGAGTTTGACATACGCCTCCGAACTGCTGTCAGTTAAACAAAGTCACTGAACCAAACATTTAGTGTACTGCAAAATGACAGCTTAGACAGCTAATCAGATTAAAACTGCACAACTGCATGACCAGCACTTAAAACATGTCTATGGAATAATCTTTTTTTGTTTTTTGTAATTCTCCATCCAATCTCCGCTGTGTCTGGATCCTCATCGTTTATGTACACTGCACTTTTCCTCACCATTTGTTCACTGTTCAGTCTGTTCGTGTGCTCAAAACCTGTTTAATGTGTTTATGAAGCCACAAAAAAAAAAACACAACTGTCTTGGTCTGGTATGCTAGTCTTTCTCTCGTCCTCTCTCTCTGATCATGGCAGAGGGAGCTGGAGTTTTCTTAGACAATGGAGAGAACTCCAAATGTTGAAAAGCACAAACAAAGATGGGAAAATTGCTCTATTCCTGCTCTAGGTGTGTAATAGTGACTAATTTTTGCCACTTTTACCACTTAAGGTGCAAATGTCTAAAAGTTAGAAAACGGCTAACTGCGATACCGAAAGTGCTACAAAACTAAACAACTCCAGTTACAAATGAGTGTCTGTGGTAATTCATACAGTGAATAAAAACTAAGAAAAGTTAAATTTCAGCCACTTACAAACAACATACCTTTCCACATTAAAAAGCGTGGAGCTGAGTTGGTGTTGCTGAGCCATTGTTGGTGATGTTTGTAATAACACTTCCAGAGGGCAGTAGTGAGTCATGTTTGTTTGTTTGATGTTAATAACACCTTTAGAGAGCAGCAGTGAATACATTTTTATTTGGTTTTGTGCTTTGTTTTGCGGAGTTTTCATTTAAGTATTTCACACTTTTTCATAAACTCTGTAAAGGATATGTTTCCATCAGTTTTTGTTTCAAACAAAACCTGAAATGATTTGACACACTTGGGCTGTATGGTAAAGGACTAAAGTCCTCATTGCGCATGGCCTAGAGAATGTATGGATTCAAAACAGCTTTGAGAGCTCTGAAACAGTCTGCATACGTGTAACATAGATGGAACGATTAGTGGCCAATTTTACAAGTCCTAAGGCCATTTCCTAATTTGCTGTTACCCCTTCAAGGCCCATTTGAATGCATTTGGTTCAGATCTGGTTCCGAGAAGGCATAGTGCCGAACACATAGGGTCACAGTCACACAGCTGCAGGATCTTGGGGCTGTGGGTTCAAGTCCCTCTCCGGGTGACTGTCTTTGAGGAGTTTGGTGTGTTCTCCCTGTGGGTTTCCTCCGGGTGCTCCGGTTTCCTCCCACTGTCCAAAAACACACATTGGTAGGTTGATTGAAGGCTCAAATGTGTCCATAGGTGTGAGTGAATGTGTGTGTCGCCCTGTGAAAGACTGGCACCCACTACAGGGTGTGTTCCCATCTTGTGCCCAGTGATTTCAGGTAGGCTCCGGACCTTGAAATGGATAAGCGGTTACAGACAACGAAAGAATGAGTGAATTTAAACATTTTATCTACTTTTGCAAATCTTTTCCTTCCATTTTTATGCAGCTGTGTGCAAGATCTGGAAAATTGTCTTTTTAATTGGGAGCTCCAAAGTATTGTTAAGACACAAGGTAATTAAAAATATAATTTGTGCACTTGGAAACTTGTACTGTAATTCAGAGAGCTAACAAGACAAACAGCAGATTTCAATGAGCTAAAATGTCATGACACTTCATCGCCGTCCGAAGACAAGGGTATCTTCAAAAGTAACTTTACATATTTCAGTGGACATCAGTGTAAAAAGATTTTATTCCAAGTAAATTAGGAGCAATACTATTGCTTCATTCACCATGACATTTTCACACAATATTAGACACAGCTGCTGAATTCAAATGATGTTATAAACAAGAAATCCACAAAAGTGGAGATACATGTTTTTCTTTGGACAGTGATGATATTTATGTGACCCATAGGAAGATTTTACAGCTTTAGCCCTTCAGTAATATTCTGCTTGTCTTTTCAGCTTTTTCAGACTGAGGCAGACCATCTGCTGCACATACAAACAGAGTGGGAGATGGAGAGAGATTGAGAATATGAGTGAGATCAGGAAAGGGGGACCAACAGGTGGAATTTATGGAAGAGTGGGGAAAGACAGCGAGGGGGAGCAGAAGGAGAGGGGAAGGGTGAGGTTCTGTGATCTGTTGCTTAGCAACCAGCGTTGCTCCGTCTGGAGGATGTCACAATTTCCAGCAAAAGGAGATTACATTGTGTCAGAGGTACAGGTGACTGACACACACACACACACAAATATATGCTTTCCTTCCTAATGTCTATAGCTACCCCTCAAAACTGAGTGAATACTCATTGAATTATATACTCCATCTTTTGCACCACCCATACACACACACTCACATACACACACACACACACACACACACTCACACTCACACATTGCTCTGTAATTAGTGTCAGATTGTGTGTGCAGCTGGTTCTCCATTGTTGCTGAAGGGCTTTCGTGTAAACAGAGTGTGTGCACGTGTATGTGTGTGTCTGTTACACGGTGTTGACAGATGACTGTGCCAGAATGGCCTTTGCTGTCGATCTTTCTCACTCACTGTTCTCACTTTCTCTTCCATCTCCCCCTTTAACTCTCTTTCATAATCACATCTTATTTCTCACCTCCAACACAAACCCATACAGCTCCAGCTGAGTCACTTTTGGAGGAAAAAAACAATGCAAAAATAGAATGGAGAGACTCAAAGGGGGAGGGATAAAAGAAAGGAGCGGGGGAGGGAGTGATCGAGAGGAAGGTGGTAGGAGAGAATGCCTGAGAGTCTGTCCCTGTTCAACTTTCAGTACAGAGAGCTCTGCATACTGTCTAATACCACATAACTACAGCTTAGTGAGATGTGTTGGTAGAATTTTGGATAGAAGAACTTTTTGTGCAATAAGGAAGCAAGCCATGGATGGACTACTGTCCTCTTTCGGCAAATATGTGCCTCTGCCAAAAGATACCACAACTTACTGTTAGAGTAAACTTAGTACTACATGATATAAGACTGTGGGTGTTCTGGAGTATTCTTAACTGTCCAAAATTTAAACTGTTTATGGTATTCTGTGTTGTTTATGCATCTATCAATGGGCCATTGATTTCATTACCATAATGCTAGCTCAACACATTAGCTGTCATTTATTATTAAAAATGTTAACAGTTTATTTGAAGTATTTCTTTCAAGGAGAGACTTTTTAAAAAGCCATTTGTAGAGAAGTGCAGAGGGGCAACATACTTCATAAGGAGTCTGCTCTAATAAAGCTGGGCACAAATACGTTGGAGGATTTTTGAAGGCACTGGAATGTGACAAGTCTGATTATGCCATGTTGAATATTGCATGTTAAAAACTGAAAAGAGCAATGCAGAAACAAAATATAGATCTGACCTAGAGTCACCAGTAGAGCCTGATCAACATATTGGCTGGCTGGAAATATTTGCTGATATCACTCAAGTTCTATTTCAGCTATCAAAGATATCGAGGGACTTGTATTGTAACAGAAAGAAAGCTTATTGACTTAGCGTACAATATATGGACATTTCTTCAATAATTTTTTTTCTGACCTCAATAAGGCCCATGGTATTTTTTTTGTTTGTTTGTTTTAAGATATTAAACATTATATTCCAGGTCCAATGTCTGATTATTCTTAATAACAAATTCTTGCTAAAATACAAGTTAATTACATGCTTATGCTTTGATATTATCATTATATCAGTGGCATAAAATGGCCTTAAATTGATCATATCATTTATCACAATTATTTTTGAGACAAAATATCAATTACAAAGAATGGCTATTGTGACAGGCCTGACCTGACCCCTGATCAGTTCCATTGCATGAATAAACGCTGAACGATTACATCTAATAGGCACATTAACTACAATTTATCATAAGAACCAAATGCATGAGGACAGTATGTCAGGAAACATTTAGGGTGCCGTTTGTTGAAGCTATAGCTAAATTGGCATTGTTATTGCTTATTGTTTTAGAGGCACAATTGACAACTGAATCAAGTCAGCAAAAGAATCACTATTAACAAAGACTTAGCTGGTCAAAATGTTAACTGATATCTATATTTGTAGCTCCTTTAAAAGAGTATCTCTGTTGGCCACAACGTTTCCTCTCCTCAGTATAAGAGTCACTGCTCTGATATTATCTAATGATGTACTTGCTTTCTCCTTGCAGCTGATCTCCAGTGATGCAGATGGAGCCATACAGAGAGCTGGAAGGTTCAGGGTGGAGAACGGATCATTAGATGAGGTGGGGAGTGTACACCATGCACACACACACACACACAGACACACACACGCACAGACACAAACACACACCACACACACACACACACACACAAACACAAACACACAAATATATGCTTACCTAATGTCTATAGGTACCCTTCAACACTGAGTGAATACTCAGTGAATTATATACTCCCTCTTTTGAACCACTTATATACTACTAGCTTAACCCTAAACCTTACCCTAGCCTTAAGCCAGTGGTTACCAATGTGGGGTGGGGCGCACCCACTGGGGTGGGCATGGGGTGTTGGGACAGAGCAGCTATTGCAGGAGGGCTGTGGCAAGGCAGATGAATGAGATACCTAATGAATGTCACTAATAATATTTTCACTGTATATGTGGTTTGTAATTTTGCTTCTCTTTTCCCATCCTATTCCACTTGGAGTCTCATGAATACATGTTTTCAACCCCAGTCGGCAATAACACTGCAATTAATTATTTTCTCTTTGTGGAGGAAAATCCCATCACTGTTAGCTTGATGCTAACACAGTAGAGACTTGCATATACACAACGGCAGAAATTAGCATCCTCTTTGCCGCTGTTTGGATAAGCAAGGCTACTAATGAAAAGGCAAGGGATTTCACAGAAAACACTGTTATATAATATATGTCCACAAGATACAGCAAAGGATGTGCCATTCTTTACGGTGATATATTACAGGTACTAGTAATGTGTAGAAAATGTAGGGTTCTTAAGTCCAGTCCTAACTACAGGTAGTGCTTTTCGGTGATAAATTGTGAGCATCGTTATTTGGATAGTTTTTAATTTTCCTAATTTATTTTATTGTAAATATTGCACAGTTATACTTTATTATATACAGTTATTCAAGGATGGCAAAAATAAAACAGAGCTGTAGCTCAGAACAAGGCTCTGTGTTTGCGTGGCAGTTTGTCTGTGGGCATTTAGACACCATACACAAGGATCAGCACAAGCAACAATCAGAGCCAAGTGATTCCATGTTATTCAATCAGTGGAGTGTTCAGCTGCAAATGCAACACCCCTTTCCCACCCCCTCCTCTTTTCCCCTTACTCCTTTTCCATCTCAAGCACCTGACTGTCGCTATGACAACCCAGGCGGTTTTGTCCTCCCAAAAGGGAGATTGGGTGGAGCTGGGCGTAAGTTGTTGAGTGTCAATTTTTGACCCAGTGGTGGGTGACCCTGTCTGTCTTTGTGTGTTGCACATTGTGGCTTAATAGCACTTTAATGATCATTTGCATTCAAGGAGGAACATAATGTGAGTGATTTCTGGGTGAACAACTAGACAGATCTGAGATCAGGTCAAGGAGTTGGAAGGTTTGTATGTGTCCATGTGTGTCGTTGTGGTGAAATGACATAGCTCTCTACAGTTAAGCTAAGGATTCTCTACAAGGGGTATTTATTCCTGCAGATGACTCAAGATAATCAAGATTATAAAATAACTCATTCATTCATTCATTCATTCATTCATTATCTGTAACCGCTTATCCAGTTCAGGGTCGCGGTGGGTCCCTGGAGGGTACACCCTGGAGGGGGCGCTAGTCCTTCACAGGGCAACACACACACATTCGGACACTTTTGAGTCGCCAATCCACCTTCCAACATGTGTTTTTGGACTGTGGGAGGAAACCAGAGCACCTGGAGGAAACCCACGCTGACACAGGGAGAACACACCAACTCCTCACAGACAGTCACCCGGAGCGGGAATCGAACCCACAACCTCCAGGTCCCTGGAGCTGTGTGACTGCGACACTACAAATATTTATTGTGCCCTATAAAATAACTGGTTATCATTAATATTCCTGGATTTTATTCTATAAATGTATCACATGTAATATCCTGCAGTCTTAACATAGTACAATAATTTTTAGCGAGGAAGAGTGATGTGTGTTGCTTCTCTTTTTGACCATTCTTGTAGACTACGGTCTACACCCCAGGAACCTGGAGGAGAACAGACGTCCATCTGGAGAACCCAGAGTACCACACCAGATGGTTCTTCAAGTACTTCCTGGGAAAAGGTGGAGTATATGCTGCCAATTCTTTCTCTCTCACTCTGTGTATGTATGTATCTCTCTCTCTCTCTCTCTCTCTCTCTCTCTCTCACACACACACATACACACACACACATGCACACATGCACATACTTCCGTCATATGCTTCAGTTAATTTTGCAGTACAGTAACGTTTTTTTTTCTTCATCTTTTGGTCAGTTTCAACATAAGGCATTAATTAAATGAGCTTGTTTTTCATAAATTCAGGGCAATTTTATAGTTAAGTAAATAATGTCACTCATAGTGGTCTGATGTGTAAATGTTGTGTTGAAGAGAAGAGTCAAAAATTTGGACATCTTCTTCTGTGGTTTTTCTTAATGCAAAAGAATTAATTAATTTGCTTTTGGAATTAATTAATTTGATTCCATTTAGGTATTATTCATTGAATTTAAAGTTTGTCTTTTGCAAAGTCCTTAAGCTCTTTTGGTTCCAAATGCATTTGTGAGACATCCAAAACTGACCTCTAATGTTAAAATGATTAGAACAAATGCATTTGTATAAATGTAAATGAACGTGCACATGAATAGACTCACATGAACAAAGGAGATAATGCAGTTAAAGTCTGTCTGGCCTTTTTTGTAATAACATTGTTGGTGCATTGTGTGAGAACCCTCTGCAGCAGCGCTATCATTCATTTTCTGTCCCTCTATCCCCCTCTCTCTCGCCCTCACTTTCTCTCTCTCACACACAGACACACGCACTAACAAAATTCAGCAAAGCACACACTCATTGCCACTACATGCTCAGGAAGCAGATGCCTGCATTATGTCATCTTAATTGATTTTAATCAGTACAAATACCTTTCAGAGACAAGAGAAGGAGGAAGAAGGGAGGAGAGAGATGGAGGGGAGAGAGAGAGAGAGAGAGAGAGAGAGAGAGAGAGAGAGAGAGAGAGAATATACAACACAGAGTAGGGTGGGGACAGTGAAACAGAACAGATCCTTGTGCTGTAATTGGGTTTCAGCCTCCATTCATTTATCTTCTGTCTCCTAACCACCACCCTGCTTTCATCCAAAATAGCCTAGGCCAACTTTTGAAGCTTTAAGCATTGTGCATTTTGCACGTGATTGGCTATAAGACTGAATTAGTTTTGACTTCTCTTGCCAGTGTGAATACAAGTTCAACTGCAAGTGTGTGCATGTGTCCGTTTAGTGAAAGAATTTATTTGTAACCAGTTTGTTGTACATGTTGCCTGCAGTCCATCAGAACTATATTGGTGTGGATGCAGAGAAGAATCCTTTCTACCTTTCAGTCGTTTTATCAGACCAGAACAACCAGAGAGTTCCCCAGTACAGAGCCATCCTCTGGCGCAAAACGGTAAGTGTGTCTCTTATGGTCAATCAGTCATTCTCCGTCTTGTTTCTAGCTACATGGATTCAGTTGGGAAAAAAATAGGCCAATATATATATATATTGGTTTAAAAATGTAATCTTTAAATTATGGACATAAACAGCAGAGAGAGCAAGAGATTCACAAGAGATTCACAAACTACTGCCCAAGCATTGTAGATAATTAAAGCAAACAATGACTTTAATTTCATTTTAGCAGTCTTTAGGAAGCCAGCAGATACAGATGCTCTCTAGAGTGGTTAGCCAATAATCACATAGTGCTGAGACTAGAATGTAGGGGAGTTAGCTGAGCTAAGCGCTGCACAACAGAGACTTTTTTTTCCCTGTCCACTCACTGCATTCCCATATATTGTCATGCCAGCTTTTATATCTGTGTAACCCACTCTGTGACTAAAACATCTATTAAAAGTCAGTCTAATTACTGTATGTCTGATGTACTTCCCTGTTTTTCATACAGGGTACCCTTAAGATTAGCCTTCCCTACAGCCCCACCAAAACACTATCAGTCAAATCCATTTTAAGGTAAGGAATACGCTTATGCAGATCGATTTCCCGAAACAGAGATGCTGACACTGAACATTGACTTCACTGGGATGCCACTTTTAAACATTATGAATCTAAAAAAAAAAGTTTATTTATTTATAGTTACACTTATATAGCGCCTTTCTAGACACCCAAGGAAGCTGTACAATCACCACTGCACAGAACAGCATTCCATTCAGTATTCAGTCCACATACACACTGGCGTGAAGCTGCCAAATGCACACAAGTGTACTCTCAACCAGGATCAATCCACCTGGAGGACCGCATCGGGCATTAGGGTGTTCACCCAGGATAGAGTGACCATCCATATCTGGCCATGCACACATACAGTCATTCATTCATATACACACTCATTTACTCACACCAGGACAGTTTTTAGAGTAGCCAGTTTGCTTATGTCTGTGGCCACATTTTGAAGTGATACCATGGTGGCGTGGAAGGGCCTATAAAGTATTCTGCCTACTTTGATTGGATTTTCTGGATGGTCTATTTAATCCTCTAATGCACCAAGCAATGAAAAAATAGCTGCTGCGCTCTGATTTACTGATTCACTCTGTGCATGGGGCAGTACATATGCATTTTAGACCAGAATTTCGATTTCATAATGTGTAAAAAATATAGCACATTGTGTGAATGCTATTATAGAAATGCATTACACATGGAACCTGGTGATTATTTGTTAAACATGTTTTTGACAACAGATATACACTGTTATACACTGTGTGCAGCAATATATTCTTTCCACAAAGGGTTAAAGAGTACGTGACCCCTTATTCAAATTAACATTTTTTAATTCTCGATTTGATCTCTTCTCTTTTTGCATGTAGTGCCATGAACATGGAGCGCTTTGAGAAGGGCCCTAGAGAAATCCTCAACCCAGAGATCCAAAAGGTATGAGTCACACCTGTCATCTTTTCTTTCTCCCATTCTTCACTTGGGATTTTCATCACTAGCTGTCCCATTCTCCAGAGAGCACTGTTGTCCATAATGAATCTTCTATGCATTTAGAAAAGATGATGACTTAAAACATTATTTATTAATGGTCTTATTCTTACCATTTGTCATTTCTTTTAGGATTTACTGGTGCTAGAAGAGCAAGAGGTAATGTTGGTATTGAATTATATAATATTTTTAATAATTTGTACTAATTCTATTATTTAAAAAAATCTTGTAATAATATTATATTTATACAATACCATATATAATAATCACAATTATATAAATAAAATATATAAATTATAATAGCTCTAATAACAAATTCTGTAATAATACATTTGGGATGCATGTAATTACAGGGCAGTGTAAACTTTAAATTTGGAGTGCTCTATGCCAAAGACGGTCAGTTGACAGATGATGAAATGTTCAGTAACGGTGAGCATGATGCTACAACCCTAATTTGTCATTATTACATATAATCAGCTGTCACACGTGAATTCAAAACTTGCTGCATGAGTTTGTGCCTTAGTTATTAATTGCTCTAATAGATTTTAATTTTGTGAACATTTCTACAGAGACTGGAAGTGAAAACTTTAATAAGTTCTTGAATCTGCTTGGTGACACTATTTGTCTGCAAGGCTGGGCTGGGTACAGAGGAGGCCTGGACACTAAGAGTAAGATTGTCATGCTCAAACAACTTTCAGTATACTGATGAATGAAAAGAAATGCACGCGGGACCCTGGGGGAAGGAAACGTTACACAGGTTACACAGGTGTTGCACATATTAGACAAATACCCCAGACAAGTGAAGGTTATTGGCTGTAAAGATGGCGGAAGATGAAAAACAAAAAAGTGATTTCCCATTGCAGTGTAGCATAGACAGTGTAGTACAAGGTTATATCATTATTAATACTGTAAGGTAATACACTGTACCTTTCTTTGGTAACAGCTTCTGCTCTTCTAGGAAGAATTTAGGCTAGATTGTAAATATTTGATGGCATTCAAACATGAGAGCATTAGCAACATCAGGTATAGATGTTAGATGATTAGTTTTGGATCACAGAACATGAAAATGTCCCCAAGGAGTGGGATGGATGAGATTGTCCCCATTATATTATTTCATGCTTTTTTATGGAGATTATAAAAATGGCATGTGCCTGACTGCATATCTGCAAAACTGGTGAATGTTAAAGTAGCTGAATTCACTCATTATAAGGGGTGTGGTGTGTATATGAGATGCAAAATACATCATTTAGGATATGTTAAAGTATTGTCTGGACAAAACTTTAAACAGAGGTTATTGTTTTCGAATAAAGTAATAAATACGTTTAAACTTATTTATTTTTTTTTAAACGTTTTGAACATTTGTCCTGACAAAGATTGTATTAATGTAGACACTAACCAAACATTTGACTGAAGCAAACTGTAGACAATGCAGGACAGTGTTATCCAAAACGTAATGTAGTACTGTGCCAGCAGTCAGTCAGTATTTGCAGTTAAGAGCCCTGAGGGAAGAAGCTGAAGTGGGTAGTGTGCACAATGATGCTTAGCCAGAGCAGTGAATGAACTGGCCACACTCTGATGCAGGCTGTCAGAATGCTGTCTGTCATGCATTGGTTACATTTGACCAGAGCAGATGTGTTCATCCTGATAAAAGCTCTAAACTCAAATTTTGATATAAATACTGTTATATATAAATACGTTTTTTTCTTTCCCTAGATGACACTACAGGTATAAACTCCATCTACACGGTTTATCAGGGTCATGAGCTCATGTTCCATGTATCTACCATGCTTCCTTACTCTAAAGAAAACAAGCAACAGGTGAGTGAAACAAGAACCAAGAATCAAGAAAACCACACACACATTTGTGCTAAAATTGCAGATCAAGCTTTGTCAAATTCTCTCATACACACAAAATATTACACAGAGAGCAGAAAGGTTGGTTAAATAGTATGGTAGACTCCTTAGATGAATACACTAAAAGATATATTTATAGAGAGAGAAAGAGAGTGAGAGAGACTGTAATGAGGCAGAAGTGTAACCAGTCTGCAGCACAGTGAGTGGTTAGGTCAAAAACACTATATAAACCATTCCAGAACCATGGATATCACAGCTGTTGTTCTTTCATGCTGTCCCTTCATCTCTCTCTCTCTCTCTTTATGCGAACATTCTTCCTATCACCTTGTTTCTATCTACAGTTTCCTCTCCTTTAAGGCCGTTTTTATTCAGTGTCAAACCTTGTAAAGGTGTCCCATACAGAATGTGTTAACTCATTTCATATTTTTTCTTGGAGCAATCAGTTTCATCTTTCACCTTTCTTTCCCTGTTTCTCCCTTTCCCTCCCACTTTTCCTCTCTTTTTTCCCTTCTACAAATGTTCTCTGTGTCTGAACTGGGAAAATAGTTTCTTGACACGAGAGAATTTCTTGTCCTTTTGAAAGATAATACGCTGAGTGTGCTACAATAGTACATCATATTCTTAGACCACTAGAAAGGGATGAGATTTCTAAGAAATGGGTCTTGATTGTAAAAGAGAAAGTGATAATCTACGTTTGTTGCTTTGTGTTTTTGATACTTTCTTAGCTAGTCCAGGAAGACAAAACACTCAACTGAATAAAAGATCTTATGACATTAGGTAATTGTTTAGACTGAGAGTAAGAGGGAGCCTGTTCCAGAAGTCCATTAACTTATGAGCTTGGAAAAGGTCATTAATCAAAGAAGCTGATTCTGACAACAAGCCTCTAGTTGTTTTTGGTAATTAGACTGAAAATACTTATATAGTTAATACTATACAGTTGTTAATTTGAGGCATTGTGTGAGATTTCTAAAGGTAATTCAATTGAAAACATGTCAATAATAATTTACTTCTTCAGCACAGAGCAGAGTATTATAATGGAGTATTGTGCATTGTTAAATCATGTGTAGTAAGAATGATTATTTGTAAAGAGACAGAGGAAGTTCCGAAGGTTTTAAAAAAAGAAAAAGGAAGTATTAAAATAAATGTGCATCTGCTAAAAGTCACTGAGTTATCATCAAAAGATTTCTATGGTTTTTGTCTGTGCCAACTTCCTCAAACCTCAACTGCAATATCTTTTTTTTCGTGTCTTAGTTCTAGATGAACAATCTATTTATGTGACATAGAAGTTGTGGCTTTATGAATTTTATGAAGTGGCTGGATGTGGACACAACCATAATGAATTTAATGCAACATATAAATTAGTGTCAAGTGACAAACTAATCAGGACAAATAAACAACTAAATCAACATGACAACTAGAGAACTAAAATGCTTCTACAGTCTGCAAAAAAAAAAAACTGTAAAATACATATGCATTAAAAATGGAACGCTCACTGTATGCAGCTCTTCTTAAATAAAGAATGAAATGTCTGTCCATACAGTACTCTGGAACTGGAAAACTGTTTTAAATTCTTTGCAGGGAAATCATTCCAAAAGCCCAAGTGTTCATCTCAATATGATATTTAATCTAGAGCTAAAAGTACACAGTCAAACTCAAGGTTATAAACCATAGAGTACATACAGTAGTAAGAAAAGCCAAATATTTTCTAATGAAGACACATTCACAATGAAATCCTCAGTGGATTTGAAGTGTTTTTCCTTAGTTTATTCATGAAAAATTGCAGTACTAGGCTGATTTTGTTTCTGTTCTTATGATGTCTATGTGGATAAAGCCTATAAATTTGATATTAATTAAGTGTTCAAATACAAATATAAGAATTTTTCCATTTTTTTCTGCACTATTATAGTGACTAAAGGAAATGTATGTATTGTGTATATACAGCTTCTAAATTTTCTTGATTGAAAAAAAAAAATCTAAACACAAATTTGACCTAGAAGATAATCTTGTGTTCTCTTGATCATTTCGGTTGATTAGAGTAATTTGTTTAATCTCCAACTACTCTCTAAATATATTTGGTTAAAGTTAGCTTTAAGTCAGGTGACATGATGTCATAGGCTCCCAAAATTATGGTTATGAAAGGAAAAAATATGCCTTTGTTTTGCAACCAATACACGCATCAGTAACTGCCCCATCTACAGTTAAGCCATAAACCGGTGGAATTCCCTTTTAGAAAAAAAAAACAGATAGTTATTTTATTCATTATTTCTAGTCCTAGTTTTCAGTTCCAGCCTTTTATCTATCTCTCACTCTCGCTCTCCTATACTGAGATCAGATGTCAGGTTGAGTATGAGTGCAGCTCTTGAGCTGCTTGTGGAAACATTCACAAAAGCTGAATGTTCAAAGCATTTGCAACCGCCCAAGGCCTTCGCTGCCTTCAACTGAAAACAACTTTAACTCTTACTGCCAGTCCACATTAACCAAAACCAACTGTGAAAAGAGCATATACCACAACCCCGACTCACTCACCCACCCACACACACACCCACACACACACACACACATACACACACACACAGTACAGTCAGTCTGACGAAGGAGAGAGTACACCTCACTCACAATACACACTGGATGTTTTGTTTGTTTGAAAATATTGCATCCAAGCATTTGCTTACTGTATATTATATTTCACATTTCCAGAGATGACATGATTTATATTACTGTCGTGATATCCTTAGGAAAAATGTATATTTCTCATCAGATTTCTCACAATATAACTTTTTAAACTTGAACACAATAAAGGTTGTATTCACTCATGGTATCGGAGGATATCTGTGTTCAAAATTCTCTGCTTTTAAATTCTCCAGTATTTTTTTTCCGATATTGACAGAGTGATGTTATCTATTTAAAGTAATACACAGTGAATTAGCTGGAAAATTACAGTAGTATTGTAGTTGAAAAGTGCAGTTTATGGAATTATAACATGCTTATATTACAAATCATTGAACTGTTATTTCTTGGTCATCTTCAGGTGGAGAGGAAAAGACACATCGGGAACGACATTGTCACCATCGTATTCCAGGAGGGAGATGACGCCTCACCGTCCTTCAAACCATCTATGATCCGATCTCATTTCACACGTATCCCTGCATTCGAAATGAAAAAGAAAAGAATCTAAAACTCATAGAATAGATGAATGATTCTATATGTGTCTGCAAGTGTTATGCATGGCATTCATGTATCCTTAACTCACTCCACAGATATTTTTGCCTTAGTTAGATATAACAGTCAGAATGACAGCTATAGGTAAGTTTCTGTTCTGAAAGAGTCCTCTCATTTTATGCTCATTGTATATGTTTAATTGTATTAATAGTTTTTGTATGTAATACAGGTTGAAAATTTTCTCAGAGGAGAGTGTGCCATTGTTTGGTCCACCCCTCCCTTCCCCGCCAGTGTTCACAGACCACCAGGAGTTCAGGGACTTTTTACTAGTCAAATGTGAGTCTACACTTTCTGCTTCAGTTCATACTTCTGCTTCATACTTTTTTCAAGCTGATAGGACATATTTTCCCTGTCCAGATTAATGTTAATACTAATTTA
Source organism: Hoplias malabaricus (assembly GCF_029633855.1). Lineage (NCBI taxonomy): Eukaryota > Metazoa > Chordata > Actinopteri > Characiformes > Erythrinidae > Hoplias > Hoplias malabaricus. Next base: position 31,179,714 of record NC_089801.1, on the reverse strand, counting down.
ACGTATTTTAAAAATCTCATTGCACTGACTTACTTTAAATGTAAACAAAGGTTTTTCCTTCTCTTGTGAAGTTATTATTATTTTGGAGATACATATTTTTTGGAAAGTCACTATGAAAATAAAAAGCAATTGTGATCACATAATGAACCTCTGTCTTATCTCGCTGTCTCTCACTACCTCTCTGTCTATCTTCCAGTAATAAATGGAGAGAAAGCCACTCTTGAGACCCCTACCTTTGCTCAGAAACGTCAGCGAACTCTCGACATGCTGATTAGATCTCTGTACCAAGACCTTATGCCAGACCTACACAAGGTAGATACACAGAGACACTCTAATTATCTACTGCTTCTGTCACTTTTTCCTTACAGTCTCTTTTAACAGCACAGCAGACTCATGTTGTTTTATGGCTCCTCATCATCTTGCTTTTTCTCCTGCAGTACCTCACCCTTAATCTCGGTCTTGGCTCACTCTCTTGTTAAAAATTTCCTGTCATTGTCATCTTCTTTCTGAGAGTTCTTTTGTTTTTATGGCTAAGCCAACAACATGCCTAGTTTTAACTGATAAAATGGACATATGATATATGAAATTCTATGAAATTCTAAGCAAAGGCTTGGGTGCAATATTTTCTATTTCACACAAAATATCAAGTGTGTATTGTGAGTGAGGTGTACTATCTCTTTGCTCAGACTGATTATACTGTGTGTGTGTGTGTGTGTGTGTGTGTGTGTGTGTGTGTGTGTGTGTACATTGTCTACCACTGAGAGCAAATCAGTGCTCCAAAAATATGTTCAGTTTACATTCATGGCGAGAAAGTTAACACCTGGAAAATTCTCATGTTTTCATACTAATAATATTATTATATAATAATACATCACATAATAAAAAAAAAAATAATAATAATAATATAAAACTGAGATTATATGAACATTTGTTCTTACAAAGTAATTTGACTGGACAAAATATAGTTCATGAGTGCTGATATAGTGTATAATAGCTCTGGGAGCCCCTCCACTGTACAGGAAGGTTCTATTAAATTTTAACACTACCACACGAGAGCTTTTAGCTTTTAAAAGCGTCAGCAGCTACATTGGGCTTTGGAGGAGTTTAAATCACTAGTTGTCTTAGTTTATTCTGTTAAAATCACTGTTGTCACATCTCTAATCTGTCTTATTACATTTCTTTTATTTCATATATATTACATATTGCTCAGTTCATACTGTATATATAAATGACCCCTTCTTAAGTTGCTGTTGCATTGTTGCTTATGTTTTCAGAGAGGATGCTCTCATGTCTAGCTTATCTAGCTAGAAGAAAGTTAAGAAAAACACTGCACTCAGATATTAAATACCACCTCTAACCACAGAGAAGTCCCTCGTTTCCAACAGACGATGTTTTGATGCTGAGTGCAGCAATGTCTGAGAGAAATGCTGCAACAGCTTTGGGAAACACCTTCATATTTCTTGAGTCATCACAAAATGTTGTTGCTGCAGCAATCCTAGTCCAGTTTCTTGCTCTATTGTTTCCCAACCTCTGCTCTGCTGCTAACCCCAGCCTGGCCTGTTTCTGCTGGTTTGGAGTTCCCCCTCTTTCCTGGGTCCTCCTCTCAGACCCGTGTGTGTGTTACTGCTCCTGTAGGTTCCCTTCTCTCCGCAGAACATGCTCAACCGCCGCTCTTTTAGCGACGTGCTGCCAGAGTCACCCAAGTCGGCCCGGAAGAAGGAGGAGGCAAGGCAAGCTGAGTTCGTCCGGATAGGACAGGTACTATATTCTTCCACAGACAGACACACACACACACACAAATGCATTATGGTATTGATCAAAATTTATTTTTTTCTCCATAGAAACAGCCACACAGGTGCAGGGCACAGAAAATTCTGAAGAATAAATAAAATGCCAAAATTCAAAGCTCCCTTATTTATTACAACACATTTTCAATATATTCAGTCCTCACTGATTAACATCACAACTGTTTAAAAATTGCAAATGTAACAGGTTTTCTTCCTTCTTGGAATTACAGCACATGAGCAGCATGACTGTGTGCTGACATTTTCATGACAAATGCTGTACTTTAAGCTATGAAATAGGTGTGTGTTCCTTTCTAGGCACTGAAGTTGAAAACCATAGTCCGAGGGGATGCTCCGACTAGTCTTGTCAATACTGGACTTTGCAGGAAAGAGGTGAGGGAAGAATACAATGCGAGACGAATAGAGAGTGTACATGCCTATCTAAGAATTTCCTTGCTTTATTTTTATGTTTTCTGCAGCCGTGGGAGTCTCAGACTTTTTGCAGTAGCTTTGCGTATGACATTGTATGCGGCGATTCCTGGGGTCAGTCATTACTGGTTGCCACAGACTCAGCAGGGGTCATGCTGTTGGAGGGTGCGTATATCAGACCATAAATGAACTGTCTGCATGTTTAAATTGACTTCAACCACATGGCTTTCCAAAGCTATTCAAAATTCTTCTCTATTAAAAGAATAATTCTGTTTTATTCACAAGTTTCAAATATAGTTCACACTTTCATGTATTTTAGGACAATAAATACAGCAACTAATACTGAATACAGTTTATGCTACTATACCAACGTACAATATACAGCTAAGAATATAATTACTGTTGGGACACAGTATATGTATATTTCTATGTATACTGTATATAGAAACATGAGTAACTGCATTATTCCTGTCATAAGAATGCACCGTTTCATATCCAACCCTTGAATTAGGCAGACATTTTCTATTTTGTTTACACTATTTTACACTGTTTGAAAACTGTGCCATTTATATAGTGTGAAAACATCAAGACAAACAGATCTATAGAATGCTCCTGAATAAAACCTTTTTACATTCACTCACAAACTTAAGAACACTTTTTATTTCTCATGAGTTAGATACCTGTTTTTGTTCTGACAGAAACTATCTTTACTTTGTAGTTCCACAAATTTGAGTGTATACTTTATATGCAGCAAACAATTATAGAACAGTATACATTAATAATAAAACAGTAAACATAATATATTGGATAGCATCACAGTCTTGTAATTGCTTTTGAATCTTTATTCTTAGTGAAATATTCCAGAGTTGTTAACAGTATTTACAATATTCTCCAGCTCACTAAACACAATTCCACCCAGGGCACAGTGTCATTTCCACTCCAACACCTGACTAATGTGTGCTGTGAAACTCTGCTGGCAGCTATGCAGATGTGTCCTACTGACAGCTGGATGAACATGCCATGGTCTTGGAACCATGTGCGATGTTGACGTTACATAAATGCAGTAAATGAACCTGAATCAACAGGCAGCGTTTCACAGTCTGAAGCAAAGGATGTGACAAGGGTTTGGTATTTAACAAAGACACATGGTTTGATTATTGTGAAGCACAATAGCACCACCTTGTGGAGTGGCCCATAATTGTGAGTGAGTATGTGCCAAAAGGTGCCCTTGATGGTGCAATTTCACACTGAATGAGTTTTTGAGTGAGTGAGTGAATGTTGCGGTCCAGTTCCATATGGGATTTTGAATCTGAAAATTTGCCTGAGAATGAGGTAAAAGGAAAATCTTTAGCTTCAGATAAAACACTGGCACATACTGGTTCAAAACTTTTGAAATAAATTTAGGAATGGTTGTAATCCCCCAGGATCATCTCTTTCTCTGCATGAATCAGCATGCACCACTTTGTCACATATCTACAGCTCTGAATCAGTGGAGTATATAGGCTCAACTACTCTGCTCTGCTTTGAAGTATTATGACTTAAAGTGACTAACCTGCAGTGTTTTTTAAGTTTCTTTTTACTCCATTCATGCTGGACTTTACCGAGTATGATCAATGAGTAAATTTAACACTAATTTAAGAATGATATGAGCCATGAAAGCGGCATGGTGGCACAGCAGGTAGTGTCGCAGTCACACAGCTCCAGGGGCCTGGAGGTTGTGGGTTCGATTCCTGCTCCGGGTGACTGTCTGTGAGGAGTTGGTGTGTTCTCCCTGTGTCCTGCGTGGGTTTCCTCTGGGTGCTCCGGTTTCCTCACACAGTCCAAAAACACATGTTGGTAGGTGGACTGGCGACTCAAAAGTGTCCGTTAATGTGTGTTTCTGGGTCTGTGTTGCCCTGTGAAGGACTGGTGTATTCCTGCCTTGCGCCCAATGATTCCAGGTAGGCTCTGGACCCACCGTGACCCTGAATTGGATAAGCGGTTGCAGTGTTTGTATTGGGTTAATAAAGTTACACAGTGCTATTATCCATATATTTTCAAACGACAACTGCCCTGGAAAAAAAGAAAAATGAAAAGCAATAAAACATCTTTGGAAGAGGGGACAAAAGAAGAGCATTAAAATTTCTTTTACAGTTTGGTCAGACGCAAGCGTGCACCATTGTCTCCTGGACACATTTTATGACTCAGGAGATTGTGATATTAAGCAGACCCACAAAGAAAAAAGGAATAAAAGGCAGAACAATGTGGAGAGAAAAGGGAATGAGCTAAGATAAAAACAAGAAAATGGAAAAAGGGTAGCCCTTTGCAAGAGGAGCTGAAGGTGTATGGCAATTAACATTAGCAGGAATGTGGTTCATAGTTTCAAAGAAAATTGAGGGTTTTTTTTTAAACAACAAAGGAACAGCGAATTTTGAAACCTGAATTTGGGCAGAGCAACAGATGGGCATTTCTATGCAGATTGGGTTTTCCACATTAACACTCATTTGAACTTGCTATGACACAAAGCATAATTTCTGTGGACTTATTTTTTTTTCTTTTTTTTTCTTTTAATAGCATCAGATCCATTGCTGTCTAATGCAGGTAAAATACAGTACTTTGTTATTCTTGTAATGCCCGTACACAAGTTTTCCAGCTTTATTTCCGATTTCGTATTTAATGCTTTAAGGATAAAAGAAAATCGCCAGTGCTTAAAAATGCCTAGTTTTCACTCCATGTTACCTCCAGCTGATGTTTTGCTTTTCATGGAAACAGACTCTTCGACACTGCCTCCTGTCCAAGTGTTTGACAAGACTCTAACTATCAAACAGCTGCATGTGCTTGAACCTCAGGATCTCCTCATCACACGAGCAGATAAAGGTATGAATACGAGTATGTGAGTGAGGATACAACTATTGATGAAAAGCATAACTTTTTATTATTTTTTTTAATATATATAATTCACTTTTGTAATATCAGCACAAATACTATCCATTTTGACTACACACATTTGTTGCATGATTTTTGTTAAACACACAGACATACTTAAAATGTATTTACTGCTTAAGAAAATCTTAGTCGATTACCAACCAAATTAACAAACAAAATATAAGAGACAATTTGAAATGACCTGAGGCATTTCAGAGGAAAAAAAACAAGTAAGCCAAGTAAGGGAGCCTCCTTTTTATTATTGGAATAATTATTTGATCATGTTGAAAATGACGGAGACGATACAGTACAGCTACAACATTGTGCTTATGCTTTTATTCCGATTGTTGATATATCAGCTATTAACTCACATTTTATCAGTTTTGTATTCAGTCAGCCCTCAAGGATATTGCTAAAAGTTTACTGTAATTATTTTCCACATGGAAACTGCTTTAGAGTACTGTTACTAATGAAGTAGTGAGTCAGTATCTGTAAGAATGAAAGAAGGCACAAAAGAGTACAGCAAGAAATATCTTGACAAGTCATACCTTCTTTCCTAAAGAATGTCTTAACTTCCTTGGTAACAGCGCCAAGTAGACTCGCTCTCTCACACTAACACACACACACACACACAGGCACATACACCTTGTCCCAGTTTTACTGCAAAGACAAGACTCAAAGCTCATTATAGAGACATAAGGAGGAGTTCCAGAAATCTGTACACCTCTCTGGTTACTAATGTGCCCTGTTCTAGTCATTAGCCAGAGCCTGTGCAAACTGGACTTCCACCTTTAGTTGACACCAGCTAGGACCTTTTGCAGGAAAAAAATAATGGTGAATTCTGTATGGCATTCATCACTGGGGAAACTGCTGTTTATTGTGACTTGAATTTTAAATACCAACAAACTGCATTAGCAAAACTGGCTTTAATTCAGATGAGATCGTTCTTTAATTGGTTGCCTGGTTATTTTCAGTAATACAAGAGGTCAAATAATATATTCTAGTGGACAAACAGATAAATACCAAGTAGAATCACACCTGTATTAACACAATACCCTGTCAGACAGACTTGCTACTATACCACGAAAGGAGATCAAAACCTCTTGTAATCTAAGCAAGCACATAGTGTGTGACGCCACATAACTACTCAGCAACAGGCGCTGATTGGAAATATTTCCTTCCAGTCGTAGTCTAAACAATATTTATTGATAGAGTATAGCTTCAAGTAAATTGCCTTTTGTGTAAACATCACCTCGAGACAGAGGGGGGCCGAAGTGTTGCAGAAGCAAATACTTAAGAAACCTGCATGCGTACAGAGAGCTGTAATCATACGGAATATGAGTGGTGGTGTGTTAAATATTACCTGATATACAACAGGCCTTCAGCACATAGGAAGGAAAATTCATTCAGCTTTCTATAATGAACTGCTGTGCTTCAATATATTGCCTTGCTGTTCTGGACTCAAAACCTGAAATCAGTGTGTGTTAGCAATTAATAAAATACAAACATAAAAGGACAAATGAAATTGAGGTCTGATGTAAAATTATATGTTGTGTTTCAGGAAAGGACGCTCGTTTGTACGTCTACAGACTGAGCACACTTAAACGAGGAATAGAGGAGCGGCAACTCGTCCGCACAAAATGTGACAGCAGAGAAAACAAGCTGGAGAAAACTCGGGGTAGAAACGATGTCCCAAATTAACTACGGAAATATTTATGTCATTGTATAGTAATATTGTACTCTTTCTGTCTCTCTCTATGTGTGTGTGTGTGTGTTTTCCCACTTTTTGTTTTGGGGCACTCAGAATGCTGATATACAAAGGATGGTTGTTCCTTCCAGGCAGTGTTAGATTGAATCAGCATCAGCTGTCAGTGTGTTTCTAACTAGAATTAACATTGCTATGCAGAGGACATTGATATGCAGATGCTGTTGCATTTGTGACATTAAGTTTTGCTCAGTACAGCTGTCCTACAGCCATGTTTCAAAATAGAAGAAATGGACCCCTGGGTTTGGGTTAAAAGTGCATGCTTCTGTTCCTTCAGGCTGCCATTTGTACTCCATAAACACACACCATGGGGTGGAGCTTCGCATTGTCGCGGCGATAAGGAACAAGCTCCTCCTCATCACAAGGAAACAGCCACGCTTTGACTGCATCAGTTCTGTAGGCACAAGTGTTGGAACCAGTGATTCACCAGTGGAGGAGTTCCAGTACATTCGGGTAGGGGAACTGGGGAGTGTGTGTGTTTGTGTTCTACACATTTCCTGATTTTGTGATATATAATTAAAAATATTGTCATCTTTTTCAAAATGTAATAACGTTATTTGTAAAAACGGGAAATTATTGACCTAATGAATCACAATTTAAAGCAGAGAAGGATTCAAATATTATATTAATACCTGTTTTACACCTAGCGGGGACGTAGATACAAAAATATGGGTTCCCCACCTGTGTTAATTTACTGGTCAGGTCTGGATAAATAAATAATTAGTTAAACTAGGCATTCTCACCAGCAAAACGTGTTTCAGGGCTGTGTATAATTAGTGTCTCTTGTAGTAAATCTACCTCTAAGACTGAATAGTGAGCATAGTGCTGTAGCAGAGTGACAGAAAATCATTGACAGACAACAGGAGAGTCCACAGTCTATTCTCTTTAATCTTACACTATTGAAAATGTGTAAAGAAAAATGATTAGAAAAAGAAATATAGTAGTAGTAGTATAGTTAATGAGTGTAGCTTAATCATAGAATTTGTTTGCTGTCAGTTCTTTAATGTGTCCATTTAATATTATTATGTTTCTGTTTACGTGTGTGTGTATGTTCAGAGATGAATAATGACACCTGAAATTGCTGCTGTCCATCAAACATGTCTTGTTCGCTGTGTGTGTGTGTGTGTGTGTGTGGCACACAGGAAATTTGTCTTTGTGATTCTCCGGTCGTGATGGCGCTGGTTGACGGGCCGACAGGAGAGAATGATCACATGATCTGCGTGGCCTATAAACATCAGTTTGACCTCATCAATGAGAGCACTGGAGATGCCTACAGACTGCATCATGTAGACTCCAACCGGGTTAGAATCACACACATACTCATTATTCTAGAGTGTGTTAATGTAGACATTCATGTGATTGTTCTTGTGTGTTTGCAGGTAAACTTTGTAGCAGCTATAGATGTGTATGAAGATGGGGAGGCTGGGTTACTGCTCTGCTATAACAGTTAGTGTATTTTGTCATTTTAAAATTGTTAATCCAATTTCAGCTTATTTTTTTGACGGATAACAATGTCATTTGTAAAATATTTGGTTATATTTGGTTATATCAAATTTGCTCGTTAATCATATTCACTCCTACATCCTGTCTTACGTAACTTAACTTCTTTGCTCATAGATCTTTGCTCCTATAAGAAGGTGTGTCCATTTAATGGGGCCACACCCATGATTCAACCCAACTCCTCTGACTTTCACTTCAGCTGGAATCAGATGCCCAACAGCATTGGTGAGTAACCATAGCAACACTATCCTGGCCCAGCCCCTGGTTACCACAGAAACGCAATCTATGGCCTCTGGTTCCATGGCCTCAGACAGTTTGGGACAGTCAGGCATTTTAATGTGAGACCTGCAAATAATATGTTACATTTGAACTGTGTAGACTTCCTAAGCAGGTTGGTTTTAGCATGTGCATGTCTGAAGTGGGTGTAACAGAGTTTGGGCAAATATTAAACACTGTCATTTTCTGGTTACTTTTTAATTGCTTAAACAAGTTTCAGCTACACTCAAATCTGTCAAATCACTCAAATTGTCAAATCTGTACAAACAAAGCCAAAATGCTCATCAGTTTCCTAAACCATGCAACCTCATCCTAAAGCATCATTTGGTTAGCAAGGATACACTTTCAGTAACTCATTAAATCACAGGGTTTTTAAATAAACGTGTCTGATTTATTGGTGTGTACTTCCAGGACCAGAGCTTTGCATTAAAGGTCACACACAAGGCCATCTAGAGACCCCCCCCCCCCCATTTCTGCAGCACAGTAACACAATTTGTGTGTTCTTTATATAGTTGGTTGCTTCATAAATATTTAGAATGAGTTTATTACATTCTTATTGATTATTTAGCTGTTCTATGCATGGTAATTATTGCATGATCATTATCTTTTTAGAAAGAGCTTAGGTTTTTTCTACACGTTTTTGTTGTCCCACAGCAGAAAAATCTAGCAATGCTTTCCCAAGGCATTTTAATGAGGCCTTGTACGGTTAGATCAGCACATGTAGCAGTAGCATAAATTCAATAAAGGCTGGTAAGAGACATGCATGTGCACATGTAAGACTTCAAATGACATTTTAAAGGCCAGTGCTCAATGTTTGGATTATTTTTCCAATACTTGTTACTTTTGTATGTTTTGTTTTTGATTTTTCCCTCTACTGAAATTGTAATTCCTGTTACAGTTTGTGCATTCCCCTACATTCTGGCCTTCACCACTGACTCCATAGAGATCCGACTGGTTGTGAACGGAAACCTGGTGTACACTGCTGTGGTTCCGGAGCTCCAGCTGGTTGCCTCTAGGGTTAGTACCGAGTTCCATCACTAAGATTCCATGGTGATTTTATCAGTCTTACAGTTCACAACATGTAACTGTTGATGACATTTGTTTTGGATCAGCTTAAGTAAAAGAGAAGGTGTGCAACAGAGAGATGAATATTTACAGCAAATGTCAGCCTTCTCAAATGCTCTTTCTTAGAAGAAACCTCTTCTTGTGCCTTCAGTTTCTGTCATTCTCTCTTTAGTCTGACATCTACTTCATATCATCAGCGCCAGTAAACTCTGCCTCCAACTGTAGCTCAAGAGACACCAGTTCCCAAAGCTCTCCTCAAACACCAACAGGCTACGAGATGCCCATTTTCCCTTCCCCTCTTGGAGATGGTAGGTTTCTCTTCATTACAGATCATGGCAGAATATATGTGAGAGGTTGCTGAGATATTGTTCATGTGATAAGCTCCTTTATTTGTTGTTGATTAACTTATAATTTAAAAATAAAAAACACTTAAATGTATATATCTGTGATTACAAACTATTTATCTGGTGCATATGTTATTATGTGTGGTCCAATAAATTATGTACTTACGTCTAAATCTTTGTGATAAACATGTTTTTCTGTCTTTCTGTCTTTTGTCTTTTAAAAAGTTAGAAAATATTTTTTTTAATTTGAAGTAATGCGTGGGTTGGGTTGGTGTAATGCTCTTTTCCATCCCTGGTCCAGATTGTATTCGGATCCCCTACGGCACCAAGCTTTCCCTCTACATATCTAAAGACTCTGAAGGTACTGCGGGGACTTCTGCTTTTGCCTACGTTTCCCATGCTGCCTCACTAACATGCACGTTGCCATGGAAACTCACTGGTTTTTGTTTCCATTCACAGATGCATGCTGACAGTGCATTGAGAAAATGTTCTGTGAACACAATGTGTCCCTTCAATTTGAGAGGGAGAGAGATATGTACAGGAAAAGAGACAAATTAAAGTGATCAATAAAAGAGGGACACATTTGCCACAGCATGACCTACAGATTGTTTTGTTACCATGGATACTTTTGTCAAAGCCCCTGTTCACACTCACAGCCCAAAGCTCTTCTGTCCAAAGAGGCAGCCTGAGGGGCTATGACAAAAATCCACATCCTGGTATTTTAATTAGCCAGCCAATCACCTTACAGCTGCTATTTCTGCATCACCGGAGGGAACCAGACTTTCCTGCCACTGCATAGATTGTTTATTACTGAGATATTAGATAAAATGCACTGTATGAATATGAATAAACTTTCTAAGTTGATTGCAAAACCATATGTGATTATACAGTGCACTATTCAGACTGGCCCAGTGGTGCAGAAATGTATGAGGAATATTTCCACATATTCCAGATAATGCATGCTCCCATCAAAGACTGGGTCGATTCGTGAATACATTTCTTGACCTGGCTGCAATTCCTGAATGGTACAGAATCTATTAAAAAAAGATGAAGGGCTAGAACTACTCTGTGCATTGCTGAGATTTTCCAATTCAGTTTATGTTCAATCCCCATGAGACTGTTTGGAGAATCCAAAGTTCAAATCAACCATCTCAATTCAGGGTTGACCCAAGCTTTGACATCTGTTAATTTAACACTTTTACGTTTTAAATTTTCTCTTTAGGGGGATATCTTCTTTGCCTGTGCATGCGTTAGGTTAGTGACCCTTTGTTCCTGACCATTTTTTTTTCTGCAGGTGGAACTGACCTCTTTACGTGTGTAAATGGGTTGTAAATTGTGGTCAGATACACTCAAGCATAATTAATGTGTCTGGGTGTTACATGAGTGTTGGTTCTCGGTACAATAATGCCATTATAAAGGCACTTCAGGTTAAAGAGTTTGCTTTTATATGATCATTGTGTAGTTGGCATACCTTTTACTATTATCCAGCTTTTACAGGCTATCATGCATTTATTTGTTTATTTTAGTGTATGGTTTAAATGAAAAACAGCCAATTGAAGAGGAAAAAGAACAGGATGTTACTGACCTCTAGTGGAGAAAGTTTAGATGCTATTCTTTTAAAGGGCACAGTCAATAGGAAGCATACTATAAACAATTCCACACATACATACATACATAGCATTCTTAAATGAGTGATGTGTCTTTGATTTTGAAGATGGCATATGATGCTTTGTTTATTACATAAGTGACATGTTAATGACACTGCAGTGTTGGGAAGTAACTGGTTTACAAAGCTCAATAGCATTTAAAAGCTTTTTTTCAGTGGCCCAAATTAGCATTTTTGTATCCTAGTGTTACACGGGCTACATTCACACAGCTGGCAAAAAATTGACTGTGGTCAAATTCTGTGTTATCGATATAACGTGACCTGTATCTGACATCAGTCTGAAACGATCTCACTATTAAACTGACCCCTATCCACAAAAGGACATTGCTTAAGGCTCTGACCAGAAGGAAAGGACTGTCTGTTCCATCCAAAGTGCTATCAATTTGAAATGGAGGAACAGACCCGGATTGGTGTTTTACTGTGCAGCACAGTATGTGAAAATCAGAGTATAAATTAAAAACTTGAACTGATCTAAAACATGAACTATTTCCAAATGTCAGTGCAGTGGTCATGTGTAGTGGGTGGCACGGTGGCGCAGCAGGTAGTGTCACAGTCACACAGCTCCAGGGGCCTGGAGGTTGTAGGTTCGATTCCCGCTCCGGGTGACTGTGAGGAGTTGGTGTGTTCTCCCTGTGTCCGCGTGGGTTTCCTCCCACAGTCCAAAAACATACGTCGCAGGTGGATTGGCGACTCAAAAGTGTCCGTAGGTGTGTGGATGTTTATTTCCAAGAGTTCCTCTTAAACACAGGGTCTCCATTGAGAAGAGCGCCAGCAATGTGAGTTTAATATTTCCATGATACACATTTGAACAGCCTTCATAAACATTAGCAATATAAAACTGACAATGAATGATTAAAAAAAACAATTTCCATGAGTTTTATTTTCTCATAAATAGTGACAGGAATGCAGATTAAGACGTTTCACAGATCAAATTGAAATGAAAATGCTTTGGTATGTAAAATTCACATGAATTCTGCTCCCTCTGTTCAGACAGAATCTCATTGCCACAGGTCGGATATTGATCTGAATTACACAAATGAAAGTGGCCCAAATCTGATGGAAAAAAAAATGCAGATTCTGTGTGATTTTATGAAGAAAGAGATGTGACCCAATTTTACCTGCTGTGTGACCTTAACCATATGTTTGTGATTTTGCCACACCTTTTACCATATTGAATTTGGCTACACATTTATCCCACCATTTTAGAAATAACAGAAAGAAATTTCTATATTAAGAGAATCTGTGCACTTTGCAGTTACTCATTCTGATGATTTTAAGAAGACTCTTGGGCAATATATTCTGTATGTCTTGAAAAAAATGAATTTAATGACTCTCTTACACAATTATCAGTGCATACCGCTCTGTAGATTTCCATAGATGTAGATGTCAGGGAATTTATTTAAATAAATTAATAATTTGAATACAATTTGAACATCTTCTCAATGTTTTTTCTTATTTATTTTTTATTACTTTCTACATTGTAAATGAATGTGGAAGACATTAAAGCTATGAAGGAACACATGGAATTATGTAGTAAACAAAAGGGTGTTAAACAAATTAGAATATGTTTTAAACTTTAGATTCTTCAAAAGGGTAGCTACCTTTTTCTTTGATGACTGCTTTGCGCACTCTCAGTGTTCTCTCAGTCAGCTTCATGAGGTCGTCGCCTGGAAAGGTTTTCAGTGAACAGCTGTGGCTTCATCAAGAGTTAATTTATAGAATTGCTCACCTTCTTAATGTGTTTGAGACCATAACTTGTGTTGTGCAGAGGTAGGACTGGTACACAGTCCCCTACAGTGAATAGCCCTATTCCACCAATGACTAGATAGAGCATTTTGTGTGTTAGCTGGCCCTTTCCTCTCAAAATATTTTACCATACCATGTGACACCCCCTGAAAGCCAGAATTGTGGCTTGCAAGCAGTGGTGTGTAGCTCCGGTTCAGAAAGTTTCCTCTTCTTCCAAGTCAACTTTTTTCAAATGCCTGGACACTGCTGATTTGAGCACACTAGAGAAGCTAGTCAACCGGAACAAAATCCTGGGGAGAAGTTTTACATTCTGGACCCGAACTACCTGCCCTGTCTTGCAAGGGTGCCTTAAGCAGAACTGTTTTGTTGGTCCTCAGCTCTAACACAAAGGAATGTCAACATTGTAAGTGCACAGTGAAGTCTCATGAGAAGTGATTGAGAATTACTGTTCTGCTCCTGATTCTCTTCAGACTGGACTTCATTTACTTATTGTCGTAATTCCTCCTTATTGCAGGCGAGGCCCCGTCCAAACAGATTTATAAGATTCCACTGAGTAACCTAGTTGGACGAAGCATAGAGAGACCGCTCAAGTCCCCGTTGGTCAATAAGGTGCTCACGGCACCGGGGCCTGGTGTCATAGCCCCTGTCCCCATGATCCCGACCACACCCTCCCTTTCATTGTCACGCATGGAGATCAAGGAGATCGCTAGCCGAACACGGAAAGAACTGCTGGGTGAGCGAAGTCTGTGTATGTGTGTGTGTGTGTGTGTGTCTGTGCGTGCGCTCAAGAAGCTACTAGAATTGTTTTCAAGATTGTCACTTTTGTTCCTGTAATATTGGTGAGCCTACACAGAGGACATTGCAGATTCCAGCTGCTGCTCCATTAAAGAAGTAATCAAATCTGGAGAGCCAGTCGCCGCCATCTGTTCTTAGAATTAAAAAGTTGGAATCTGTTTAAGTTCAGAGTAATCTGATTTAATGAAGGCTGTTTGAATGCTCTGCATTAATGCATGCTCAGTAGTTACAGACAAGCCTTTTTCCATAAAAACAAGTGTCGGTGAGTAACTCATCCTAACAGAACAGATAAACTTATAAAAACTCTCTGTCTAGGTTAAGGGTTTAACACCGCCTCCCAGTGGCTCACTTCGGTATAACAATTCATGACTTGGTATAGAAACAACATCATTATAGACTGTTTATTCTCCACAAAGCATACTGTCACAGTTCTGTGTTGTGATAGAAATGTAGTACTTTTAGAAACAATAAAGAAATGTCTGTTTAGTTTATATGGGCATTTCCGTTGTCTCAGGAAGTATCTTTTCGTAAGTTAATGTGTATTTTTTTCTCTCTTTAGGTTTAACTGAAGAACCCAGCAGTAAATCAGACAGCAGCTCGGTCAAACAAAGGAAAATGAGCAAGAAAACAAAGGAGGAAGAGAAAAGGAAACCAGCAGGGATCACAAGTACTGAGTGAGTTACTGCAGTCAAACTGTGGTCCAATCTACACTCGGCGGTATCGGGATTAGGAACCTTACCTACCTCACTGTCCATTTGATCAGCTCCATTGATCATACATGTATGTTCTACAGTTACACACTGTAGTGTGTGTTGTGCTGGCACGAGTAGATCAGACACAGCAGTGCTGCTAGAGTGTTGCTGCTGGATGAAGAGTAGTCCAACAACCAAAAATATCCAGACAACAGTGTCTTGTGTCCACTGACGAAGGACTAGAGGACGACCAACACAAACAGTGCAACAACAGATGAGCTACAGTTTCTGGCTTTATATCTTCAAGGTGGACCAACAAGGTAGGTGTGTCTGACAGAGCGGACAGTGAGTAGACACTTCTGAGAATGATCCACCACCCAAATGATACCTGCTCTGTGCTGGTCCAGTGGGGGTCCGGAGCATTGAATAGCAGGGTGAAATGGTGATAAGACAGTATACAGGAGGACTACAAGTGCTACTGTATGGTCAGTGGAGCTGATGTAATAGATAGTGAGTGTAGATTCAAGGTATGTGTTCCTAATCCAATGATGGTTCAGTGTAATACAACTCAATACATTACAAGTGATTCACTATATTTTCTATGTACTTAAAGAAAGGAACAGAAAACCAGTTGATTTAAATTCGTTTCACTGACCCACTGTGTCCTACATAGTGAGCTAAATGTGAAGAGAGCTGTTTTGTATGCAGCCTGTGTTTACTGTCCAAACCGCGTGACCAGAATTCCAAGGAGATTTGTCAAATCTTTCAAACAGAGTCGGGTTGGAGTGTGTTGATGGTGACATTGACATTCAGCGGCACTGCTCCTCCAGCTCAGAGCTGGAACTTCGAGAGGACAGCCCACCACTGACCAGTACTTTCACGCTCACTACTTCCTTTGAGGAGGAAATCCTGGATCTGAAGTGATGACAATCCCACAATGCACCCGTTGTACCCCTCTCCTGAACCCCACACCTGTGACCTATTTGTTGAGTTTTGTTAGTGGGACTTTTCTTTTGAACTTTTTTTATCAGTCCCCAGTCTGCAGTATGTGGTGTAGAAAAAGTCCTTACAAGTTTGCCATAGAGTGAGTTTACATTAAACATTGGGAGAAAGGCTAAAATGCAGGTGTGGGGATGTGTGTGTGTGTGTGTGTGTGTGTGTGTATGTGGGTGTGTGCGTGCATCTGTCTTGGTCTTGTTCAGTGAGATTAAAATGGAAAAGGGCCAGACACCGTGGATGTGCATTGTGTTTGGATTGTAGTGGGCTGTAGACACAGGTCCTAGATCAGGTTTTTGAACAGAAAGAGCTTTATAATATACACTTAAATGTAGCCATGAATAATAAATGGTTAGAACTTCAGGTCTTTCAGGTCAAAGGGGTTCACCTAAGACTCTAGGTCAAGGCAAGGCATTATGAACCAAGCCTGAATGTAAAACTGAAGCACCTACACCACAATGGAATATGTACTTTAAGTCATGTGATCTACGTGCTCTATGCACATTGTGATTAAATAATGAAATGTATGTGCATCTCAGACTGTAGTTGCACATGAAAACATAGGTATATATACACACACAAATATCCTTTCTAGATATATTTAAAGATGAAATACACAGGTGACTTTTTATGTCCTACTCTACCCAAGCTAACAACCCTTGACTTGCAACCTTTTGGCAAACAGGGCAGAAGTCTCCCACAAGTGCCATTTTATCGTAAACTCCCAGCATCTGTAGTAAATTGGCCATAGACTATACTTCCCATGAGGCAAGTGGATACACTTCAAGGCCAGTTGTTTGTTTTATAATACACAGCTTACTTAAACTGACACAAAGCGCTTTGTGCTTTGCTTCATTAGATCTCGATGCTTAGCTTAACACTGTAAGTGCACTCTTTAAAAAAAAAAAAAAAGCTTTTGCCTCTGGAAAAAAAAGGGCTCTGGACACCTGCATGCCTCCCTTGAATCCCATTATGAACTAAAAGGGAATTTCTATACTAAAACGTTAGAATTAGGATTTAATACCTTCACCAAATCATAGACATTTTACTCAGAAGGGAGTTACACTACTAGACACCAACACATACTGCTGAATAAAGACAGTGTGCAGTGGGGCGTAGTTTGGGTTCATTCCCTTCAGACTCTCAGTGCAAAGTGGAAGGGAAAGACAGTTATTGGCCTCAGATAAAGTGGCGCCATGCTGTGGTACTGTTTCTGCTAAAGCTAAAGCTCAGTGCATGCCTTCCCCAAACCTCTCCCCCTCATTTCCCCTCTGTTTGTACGTCTTACCCCCGCCCCTCAACTACTCAACACTAGTAGCAGCCTGACTGAAAAGGGAAAAATCATGGGAATATTTTTGCAAAATGAAAATTTTAAATGTTATTTATTTTATTATCGCTCTTCGACAGGAATTGAGGTGGAGCTGGAGACTGACGGATGATGTGTAATTTTTATGTTGTTTTTTATTTTTATTTTTATTTTTAAAAAGCACTTCGTTCTCTGCCTCCCCTTTCTTTCTCTCTCTCTCTCTCTCTCTCTCTCTCTCTCTCTCTCTCATGTCACACGCTCCTAAACTGTTTTCGCAGTGGTTTTGTAATCTAAATCAATATTAACTGTTTAGACTGTTGATGAAATTCTGTGATATCAAAATGAAAAACAAACAAAAAAAATTAATAATAAAAAAAAAACAAAAAAACACCAAGTGTCTTAAAATATTGTATTGCCATTGTTTTTAATGCCAAGTAATACTTGTAAATGTTTGTGTTTCAGATGTGGCCTCAAACTAAAATGATTATTATTATAATAGCTTTTATTTGATTAAGTGCTGTTGACCACTGCTGTAGTTCATATTGTTCATTGATATGAAATAAATATTTATGAAATTTCAGAAGGGTATTTTCCTGTTTAACCAGAATTCTATCATTAAGTCTCTATAGTACAGTATGAAAAGCACTAAATTAGTATGCACATGAGCCTGAGGTCACCATGCTCAGTGTCAAGAGTGGACTAGAGGGGTATAATGTCCCCAGAATGGAGCTGTGGAACAGTGGAATGATCCAAAGTTATGTTCAAACATTTAATATAAAATAATAATAAAAAAAGAATTCTTGGATTAGCAGGTGTCCACAAAGTTTTGGCCATGTAGTGTATATTCAGCTGTCTCTTCTATTATAGTTTTTGAACTCTGAGGTCTTCTCCCGGCTGCCTGTTAAACAATAAGCAGAAACTGCTGTAGGTTTGTGCCTAGGCAGTTGAACTTTGTGCACTAGTGTCAGCATTGGACTGTAATTGGATGGCACTAAATCCCCACAGACACAAAGCCACTTCACCACATCGGCGTTTCCATTGTTTGGCTTAAAGTCCAGGTCCATCGTAATAAAGACCCCTGATGCTGCAGTAGAGCCACACATCAGAAAAACACTGACTATATTATGCACAGAAAGAAGAAGCTTGTTATTGCACTGGTAGAGCAATGGCAAATGTTGCATGAACTGATCAGTTATGACATTAAAAACCCCTTGTTTCTAACTCATTGTCCATTTAGTTAACTCTACTGACCTTACAGGTGCACACTGTAGTTCTATAATTACAGACTGTAATTCTGCTCTGCATATATTCCCCCAGTTCTTCGTCACAAATATATTACTTTAACTGACAAGCACCACTGTCAGTGTTTTGATAAATGTATAAATAAAGTCATTGACACACTCCAGTCATTTCCAACCATGAAACGGGCTTGGTTTACAAATTTTATTTGATAACATACAAAGTACCACACATGTAAAGTGTGCTCTCATTTCAAATACTAAAGGGACTTATTCACAGTGGGTTTATGTAGTATCTTGTAGATACTGAACAGCTGTCTAAGCATTTTAAAACTTATACAAAGCTTGTTTTTATTGGTCTTTTATTGCATCACTGTAAACACAATAGTGTTTTTACAACCTTCGAATAACCACCTACAAATGATCCTGTATGATCTGCATGTTATCAGTCTGTACTGTTATAAATCTACATTCTGTCAATAGCCGTTTCTTTAGAAACAGCTGTGAGGAAATAAGCAGTCTAGGCTGACCTTGCCATGACCTCAGCTGCTGTGTGTGCGATACAGTCACAAATGGGTCTACACTATAGCTAAAAGTATTCACTCACTCATTTATTTCAATCACTTCCTTGGCTCCAGGTGTATGAAACCACGCACTTAGATATACAGGCGCCTTCCACAAACATTTGTGATAGAATGGGTCACTCTCAGGAGCTCAGTGAATTCCAGCAGGGCAAATGTGATCGGATGCCACCTGTGAAACAAGTCTAGTCCTGAAGTTTTTTCTTGCAACCAAATATTCCACAGTCAACTGTCAATGGTATTAAAGCAACTGGGAACAACAGCGACTCGACCACAAAGTGGTAGGTAACAAAACTTTCAGCGCCTTACATCACTAAGCACAATGCAAAGCGTTGGATGCAGTGGTGTAAAGCACTTTGCCTCTGGACACTAGAGCAGTGTAGACGTGTTATCTAGAGTGACGTGTTAGTCTGGCAATCTGATGGACGAGCCTGGGTTTGGTGGTAGCCAGGAGAACAGCACTTCTCTGACTGCACTGTGCCAAGTGTAAAGAGTACCATGGGATTTTGGACAATTTCATGATCCCAGCTTTGTGTGAACAGTTTGGGGATGGCATCTTCCTGTTTCAACATGACTGTGCACCACTGCATGAAGCAAGGTCTAGAAAGACATGGATGAGCGAGTTTGGCGTAGAAGAACTTGACTGGCCTGCACTGAGCCCTGACCTCAATTTGATAGAACACGTTTGGGATGGATAAGATCGGAGACTGCGAGCCAGGCCTTTCGTCCCACATCAGTGGGTCACTCAAATACAAATGCAGACGAAATAAGACTTTTGGCAATTTCTAGAGTCCTTGTGTTCCCTCATTATTTTCACACTGTTCAAATCAAGTCCATTTTTTTATTTATTTTACAATGCACAGCATTATATTCTTAAATATGCTTTTATTTTATTTTAATCAAACACATTTCTGAAATAAATGCCCAGTGATTCCGGGTAGGGTCCTGTCACCTCAAGTTTCTTCAGGCAGACTTGTGATTTAATGTAATATACACAATAACCTTTTTATTCAGCTCAGTCTTAATGTGTTGTCTTGAAATGTATTAATGTTTATAAACATATTTAAAATTTGTTCATTTTAAATATATTTGTATTCAGCTTTTTTTTCAGGGCCTCTAGTGGATACCAAGACCCAGCTGTGTAGGTTCTAGTTTATATATTCATTCATTCATTATCCATCCATCCATTATCTGTAACCGCTTATCCAATTCAGGGTCATTGATTCCCAAGATCAGGGAATCATTGAGCGCAAGGCGGGAATAGACCCTGGAGGGGGCGCCAGTCCTTCACAGGCCAACACAGACACACACACATTCACACCTACGGACACTTTTGAGTTGCCAATCCACCTACCAACGTGTGTTTTTGGACTGTGGGAGGAAACCGGAGCACCCAGAGGAAACCCACGTGGACACGGGGAGAACACACCAACTCCTCACAGACAGTCACCCGGAGCGGGAATCGAACCCACAACCTCCAGGTCCCTGGAGCTGTGTGACTGCGACACTACCTGCTGCACCACCATGCCGCCCCTAGTTTATATATTATTATTATTATTATTGCTTTTAAACATTTTCTGAATCCTCACTCATCATGCCTTAAGTCATGGAAAACACTCAATAATTCCTTCATTTTCTGTAACTGCTTCACCCTGTTCAGGGTCCCAGTCTGGACCTTACCCAGAACCTCTGAGCACAAAAGCAGAACCAGTTCATCACGGGGTATCACACCATCATTCACTCACGCACACACCATTGGACACTGTGTTTTTAGATTGTGGGAGGAAAACTCCTGGCGGAAACCCATGCAGACACAGGAAGAACACCCCCCTGAGAGACAATGAACCTACAACCCCCAGGACCCTGTAGGTGTGTCAGAGTGACATGACCGCTTACACCACTCTGTCATAGAAAACCCTATAAATAAGTTTACATGTCTGTTGAAAAAAAAAAAATAATAATAATAAATAAAAAAAACACACTTTTCTTCAATGTAAAAAGTACCAATAGATTTTTCTCAAAGTTGTTTTGGTCCACAACTTTTCCTTTCATCTTATATAAAACTAGGATCGAAGGAGAGTAAACTCCTCAGGGAGCTCTGTTAAATCTGTCCTTAGCCATACCCACCCTCTCATGTGTGTGTCTGTTCGTTGATTCCAAATGAACGAAACCATCTTCTTTTCTGTCCGTGTTGTCTGTATGGTCCTTAATACCTGTAAGATCCAGAACCGGAAACATTCTTCATCCATTAGGAGTGTGCTTCAACTGGACAGCTGAAAAGGACTTATCATAATTCAGGGACTGCAACATCTATCCACTTCAAATAGGTTAGACTTCCATCTTCAATTGGAAAACTGAGGATTTCTGGAGTTTCATATGGATGAACAGCTCTAGAGGACAAGAGGTACGCAATCACTATCAATATTTGGATGAATGTCTAAACATTAAAACATACATACAGTGGAACCTCTACTAACGAACTTTCCAAGATACGAACCGGGCATTTGAATTTTTTTGCCTCCACCAACGAACCATGACTCTAGAAACGAACCCGAGCCTCAGCCGAGCCGGCGGCTGGAAATGGCCACTGACCCCAATAGGAGTCTCCCAGCGCGCCCAGACTTGAGTGAGCTTTTAAGATTAGCAAATTGTAGCTTTAGCAATTTAGCATTAGTGTAAATAGCAGACATCGAAATTCGTGCTAAGTTAAGCCGTATCTACGCTTCGTCTCCCCACATTCACCCGCCTACTCTCCGTTATTCCACCCACCTCCCACCTCCCGTCATACAGCCAGCGCCTGTGTTACTCCTCCAGCCAGTCATCACATCTTTAAGATAGATATGTAACCACTTTTTATTACTGTTACCACTGTATTTCTTTTTTATTTTTAGTAATGCTATATGTATTTTTACTAATTTGAGAGTTTTGTTAACATATATCAGTTCAAAAAGGGTGACTTTCGGGGTGGGGGCTGGAACGCATTAATTGCTTTTCCATTATTTTAAATGGGGAAAATTGACTCGAGAAACAAACTTTTCCACTTACGAACTGGGTCACGGAACAGATCAAGTTCGTAGGTAGAGGTTCCACTGTACTTTGGCAGTTGACTGGCCACATTGACTCCATTCCGCGCTCTCCATAAGCTCTTCAATTATCAGCACCACCACACACTGACAGAACATTTCTCTGTGGTAGTTCCTTCAAGGGTTTTAGTACCTTTAATTAGGGAACATAATTGTACCTTATTCTATTATAATTGTAGAGTTTTAAATTATGTTGATTTCATACGCTCCATTTAATCTCCAGGACTTTTATTTGATACAGTTCTATAATGTACCTTCAGGGAACACAACTGGACTTTTAAACACTGTTGTACATTTTGTGACAATAATGTACGTCTACCGTACAGTGCAGAGCAGGTATTATTTAGTGGGTAAATTATTCTCAACGCTGCAAATGCCACTGATGTGGTGGTGGTGTGCTAGCATGTGGTGTGTGGCTATGTGTAGATCTGACACAGCAGTGACACGTCAGCGTCGCTGCAATTCTGAGTGAGCTACCACTCAAATAACACCTGCTCAGTGGTGGTCTTCTGGGAACCCTGACCATTAAAGAACAGAGTGAAAATAAGCAGAGCATCAGATAGACTACAGTCTGTAAGTGCAGACATAAAAGTGCACTTCTACAGTAGATGAAGCTGATGAAATGGATAATGAATGTAGAAACAATGAGGAACACTGTGGAAGCACAGTTTGAGTCTACTTTTTGTGATGTCATGAAAAATGTAATTAAGATATCCTCCTATCTAGACTTCAGAGCTTTGTTTATTCATGCTGAATATGAAAGTAGCACTCCAGCCCCACCTGCTTTTTGACTGCCACATGACACAGGGGAGCCAACCAGAGGAGAAGCCACATAAATATACCGATTTTAAAAAGGCACATTAACAGTAAAGGCTCTTTATTTCTAAGTGATAAAGCTGGATTTTAGGTTCATAACATCACATAGAGATATGTAGGTAGATATAGGCCCTTTAAACACAAACCTGGAAGGAGGCTAAATATACTCACGTTACAGATTCAATGATTTTCCAAATCAAAGACGTTCTAGTCCTCACCAGCTAGGACAGATACACATGTATTAATTATACCTTTCTATATTCTACATTATACATTTCATCAGATTTATATTACTTTGCTTTTTAAACTGAATTTAGATTTTTTTTAATGAAAATATAAAAGTCCATATACCAGCAATATTTCTGAAGCATCTTGAATTTCTCCTTTCCAGTAATACCTAATAAACACAAACAGTACATCGTTATTATACAAATGCCATGTGCAGAAAAGTTGGAACATTTTATAAAAAGTAGTAAAAAAACAATAATCTGGTTTGTTAATTCTCTTGAAGGTTAATTTAACAAGACTTCAGCTGCTCAACAGTCCACGGTCACTGCTGCTTGATTCTCCTCTTTATGATGCACCATAGGCGACGGATCTGGATTCCAGACACATCAGCCACGCACACACACACTGTGTCTATGAGGCCATGATGTTGTAGCATGTGCAGAATGAGGCCTGGCATTTTCTTGAAGGAAAAGACACTGTTTTGAAGGCAGCAAACGTTCACCACCACATCAATGGTAACTAATCACATGCTAGTCACCCACGCACCCCCAGCACCAGTAGAGATGTTGGCTTCAGCACCTATCGCTGAGAACTGTAAGGATGGTACCTTCATCTTTTTCACACAAAAACACAACATCCATTTTTTATGAAAAAGCTGAAAACTAATGTAGCTTTAGTTTGTTAGTGTTTATTTTGGTTTTCAAAATGGATACAGTATAAAATAAATAAATAAATGGTAACAAATATTAAATTAATAGACATGACAGTCAAAACAAAACCATTACAAACCGAAAAGGTATAGGCTGAAGCATTAGCTTATTGTGCCTACCCTTTGTACAGGGGGTCCTCGACTTACGACGTTGATCCGTTCCTACGTTGCATCGTAAACCGATTTTCGGTGTAAGTCAGAACATACGTAAATACTGTACGTAAATAACATACTGTAAGCACTTATCCTATCCTAACACCTATCCTCCTCGTTCCCGAGCCCCGTAATCGTGTATTCTTCCGCCGCGCACACCAAACACGAAGTTCGCATTACGACGTTTACGACGCAAAACCACTTAAGAGAGATGTCGTAACCACGAAACATCG
The DNA here is from genome assembly GCF_029633855.1 of Hoplias malabaricus. Classification (NCBI taxonomy): domain Eukaryota; kingdom Metazoa; phylum Chordata; class Actinopteri; order Characiformes; family Erythrinidae; genus Hoplias; species Hoplias malabaricus. The sequence goes on along the minus strand of NC_089801.1, from coordinate 31,155,405 downwards.
TAACTCGGGACTGATGTAACCCGAGGACATCCTGTACTTAGCTAATTAACATTCCTTTTACTTCTGTATTTAGACGATACAAAACCACCACAGGAAGAAAACATTAAAAATTATATATATATATATATATATATATATATATTTCATTATTTATTTAACAATAATCATTCCTTGGTTAACATTTTTTTACAAGCTACACATTTTTTAGTTCCTTATCAAAACTACTCCACAAATTAACCCCTTAATGTATATACATCTATTTTTTATAATTGTTTTTGTAAACATACCTGTTCCCCTCAAACAACTTCTGAACACAGTTGGGAAGTAAATTGTATTGTGCTTTGTACATTATTTGTGCAATATTAAAGTTAACTAGATCACTGAATTTTAAAGCCTGTAATTTAATAAATAGTTTGTTGGTTGGTTCATAATAATCCTTCAATTTACAATTCTTATAGTTTTCTTTTGTAGCATGATAACTGGTTTTATATGTGTTTCCCCATACCTCCACACAGTGGGCCATGTACGGAACTATGAAAAAACAGTGCAGTATATAAAGTCATTTCTCATTCAGAACATTTTTAATTTGATATAATACTGCAATTATGTTAAAGATTTTAGTTTTCAAATAATTTATATGTGGTTTACAACCTAATTTATGATCAATTATCACACCCAGAAATTTGTTTTCATATACTCTTTCTATTTCCACGTTATTGATCATAAGTTTAACTTCATTCTTGATTTGTCTAGTTCTGAATATTATAAACTTAGCTTTATTTAAATTCAGTGATAACTTGTTAATATCAAACCATTTCTTTAATACCTCCGATTCCCTTTCCACTGCCTTCAGAAGCTGTTCCAATCTTTTTCCAGAGCAATATACATTTCTGTCATCAGCAAATAAAACAACCTTTAACAAATTAGACACCTTACAGATATCATTTATATAAAACAGAACTAATTTAGGTCCTATCACTGAACCTTGTGGGATCCCACAAGTGACCTTCAGAAGTTTTGATTTTATGTTATTTATTTGTACACATTGATATCTGTCACAAAGATAACTCTTGAGCCATGAATATGCTACTCCTCTAATACCATATCTCTCCAGTTTTTTCATTAATAGGTCATGAACAATTTTATCAAAAGCTTTTTTTAAGTCTATAAACACACCCACAGTATATTCCTTATTGTCTATTGCAGTAGATATCTCTTCAACCTGTTGCATCACAGCCATCGAAGTGGACATATTTTCTCTGAATCCATACCGTTGGTCACTCAATAATGTATATTTTTCTAAGATTTTTGAGAATTGTCATAGCAAAGAAACAGGTCTATAATAGTCTTCACTTTTAAAGACAGGAATGACTTTTCATTTTATTTGGAAATGTTTTAAAGGACAGATTGCAGAAATGTGTAAATGGTTTAACTATGCATTCTATAATATTTTTTACCAATGTCATATCCGTTTCGTTCCAATCAGTGGATTTTTTTTTTATTATTATTTTACAATATCCAATATTTCTTTTTCATCAGTACTTTGGACTGTGCCATGTGATGAGGGATTTCCAAAGTGCTCCCAAGTCCATGTGGCTATATTTGTCACAGTAGAATGACAGTTTGTCAAGCCATGCCATCTGAGGGCTCAAAGGACATGCACTTTTACAGTGTTGCCACACATAAACAGTACCTACAAATACAGGTTTATTTCACATACACTGGATATAGCTTATGTGTGGCTATTATAGCCTTCATATAGTGACTATAGCCCAAAGAGTTTTGTTACAACCTACATATCACAGAACACAGCCTGTGTATGCTGATAATTAAACACATTTTAGCTATAGTCTACATATACAGGTTAGAGCCAGTGTTCGTTAAATATTGTACAAACGCCAAAAACACCCAGAGTATTACACCTGATACACCTGAGCAACTCATCCACTGTGAATTAGTTCATAAAAATGATGAGGACTTTCATGAGTTTCCATGTGATAAAGTAATAAACTGCAGCAGACAATCGTGCCAGTGTCTGAAAGTCATGATGTTTGAGCTTTAGTTTCAAAGGTTAACACCAACTCACTTGTTAATACTTAACAAGCTTCCTACTGCAAGGCTGGCCTTGAGGACACATCCCTTAACATAAATGCCAGTCCATTTAACTTTGTCTCCTCTATCTTTGTAGTGACTAACTGATAGTACAACTGTATGAAGGTTTGTATATAAAAGCTTAATGTTCTCACATGGTGGAAGTGCGGGGAAGAATATTCACACATGCAGCCATCCTTTTTTCCATGAGGTGCCTGAGAGAGAGAGCGAGAGAGAGAGAGAGAAAGAGAGTGAGAGAGAATGTGAGTGAAAGGAATATATGGTGTTTGGTTGTGGTAAAACACAATGACGTGTTCCACTGTGTGTGTCATTTTATATATATATATATATATATATATATATATATATATATATATATATATATATATATATATATATATATATATTCATACACACACACGCATTCCTAATTCAGTGAGTGAGTGTTTAATGTGTATATACACGGTGTGTGGTCTAAAACCTCAATATCATGTTTGTGTATATCTATATCTATATCTATACACACAAACTTATTATAGACTTTTAGACACCCCTATGTCATTGGTCCACCTCGTAGATGTGAAGTCAGAGACATTTTTGGTTGGTGGACTTGCTCAGTCCAGCAGTCATGCTGAGAGCTTTAAGAACTCAAGCAGCACTGCTGTGTCTGACCCACTCATACCAGCACAACACACACTACCATAGGAAAGTATGCCAAGAAACAGGGGGACTACAGTCTGTAACTTTAAAAAAAAAAGCTCCTGTATGGTCAGTGGAGCTGATAAAATGGACAGTGGGTGATATAAGGTATTGTTACATGGTATTAAATCAATATATGAGAACTTAGAGCAGAATTCTGGGTCGGAAAGGTGATCAGGAATTCTCTACCATCTTGGCACTGGTAAAACAAAATTAAATACTTAGTATTCTACAGGCAGTGCACTGAAACTCAGCCTCTACTCTACTAGCCTCTGAGCTCTAGCATTGAATGGCTGTTGTGTGACAGACTTTATGAGTTGGCTACTATTATATTGAGCCACATCTGTTGCTTTGTTATGATCCTGTTTTTTTTAAGCTATTCTTTTAGTCATAAAAAGTGACTAAAAAGTCATAAGTAGCAGCCATCCTGACAAAGTGTACTCTAAATTCTTCAAGTGTACTGGCACACAAGTACATTTTGAGTCAAAGGCACCCAGTGTTCTCATTTAGAAACAAACACACACACACACACACACACACACACACACACACTTCATTTACATGCTGCCCTAACCTGACTGACACTGGGCCTTTAGCTTCCTGAAGAAGCAAATCTTCAGCTTTTAATACTAAAAATAGTTCACTGGAGATTTTGAGTTGTCTTTTGGTAGACACAAGCCTCTTTGCAACTTCAGTTTGAAGACTGACTATGTTTTCCTATGTTCTGCTTCCAGAATTGGCTGAAATTTAGTGGAAGCATATTTCCTTCTACCTGTTCCACAAAACCAACCATATTGGACACACTAAAGTGCTGGCTTTTTCAGTTACAAATAATGACAACTTTATTTAACCAGAAGTGTCCAAATTGTTACTTGTATGTCGTTACTAAGCAACTCTATCCACTCTTTGAACCTCACTGTGTTCCTAAATCTTTTATTTTGTTGTGTATGTGTTAGTGTACCTGCCAATATCTTTAGCCACCTGCTCAGTAGGACAGTTGATGAGCAAAACAGAGTGGTGTCCGGCTATGTAACTCCCACTCATGGCACTGTACAGCTGAAGCGCCAACATCCGCACCACTGGGAACAGTGTTATGGTCAGGAACACAGTCTGAAACAGAACGAACAAAACAGATGTGTAATACGATAACACACAGTCAGAGGTCGGTATTTCCTGTTGACTGATGCCGTGGCCATGTTATTTCACATTATTGATACTAAAAAGGAAAGGGCTGTGCCCTGATTGGCTATTGTCTTGAGTGATATCTTGCCCTCAATTTAAACAAATAATCAGACCCATTTCATTTTCATATGTTTCAAATTATACACCATTAATAATGAACAAGACATTACCATTCACTCTGAGAACGTTAGATACATTGCCTGGTTTATTCTACAATAATTAATTCCATAAACTCAGATTGGACCATTTCAAACTTAAGTTAGCTAAGAAAGCTTCTAGTGCTGGGCAATACGACCATAAATCAATATCATGATGAATTAAATATTTTATACCTCAACTATGATTAAAAAAGGATTATTATGATTTTATTTTGCACTCCCCTAGTTCAATGACAAAGACTCTACAGTAAATACACTAAAATATTAAAGCTGGGATATATTTTCTAATGTTGCTGGGAGCTTGTCAGCGTTATTTTTTTCAGCCATGCACTTTTCAAATTTGCTGATATGACTGTACTTGAAGTGTTGAAACAGGCTGGTGGGATTGACTTTGTTTCCTGAAACACAGCTGAAACTGTGTTTACATATGACAGACTTAATAGAAAAATCAATATAATTGATACAGGTCTAGCTGTATATAGATCAGAAATTCTAAAAGTTGATTTTAATTAACTTTCTGTGCCTTCTTCACCTATAAAGAAGGAAAAAATACACTATGTCCTCCAGGGTGAATGGAAAAAAGTACATGTGTGGTTTGAGTGTGGTTTTTTATACGCATGTGATGTTTGGTCAAGTGGGTCACAGATTTCCTGTGAGAGGCAGACACTGCAGCTTACATTTTAATTCTTTTTTTTTTTTTTTTAACCTTACTCTGGAAGTAACTTGTTCAGGAAACTCAATATTCAAACACATGGCAGCAGCTTTCAATCCTGCACACAGCGAAAAAATAACTTTTAAACAACAATCTTTTAGCCATTGTGGAAATAAGCGACCACATTCTTACTATAGGGGCAGAACTGAAATGGAGAATGGGGCTGAGAACAAAACCTCATTGTTTTCTAAGCAACACAGTTCTTGACAACTGCTTCTTAGTTCCTGGTATGCCCCAGGGCCCATTTGTTAAATCAATAAACAACCATTGACTAGCCTTCTGCAATTTCAACTTATAAAGAATGCACTATTCCACAAAACTGTGGCCAACTATTTGTTGTATTCCCTGGAACTGAAATTCATTTTTCTGCAGACAACAATGCACTGACAGAATCATCTTCTGTAAGAATGATTTAACCATTACAGAAATGGGTGAAATTGTATGAGACCCTAGGCTTCATTAACTTTCTGAAACTTCTTTATCCTGTTCAGAGTCACAGTAGGTCAAAACTTACCCAAAATCATTGGGGCTCAAGGCACATACCCTGGACTGAGCGCCAGTTCCTGTGATGGACACATTTATGCACAGCCAATTAACCATACAACATGTGTTTTTTGGACTACAGGGGGAAAATTAAGCATCCTGAGAAAACCCTGAGGTAGAGTTTGAACCCACAACCCCAGGAGCCGGGCGCTGTGTGAAAGCAACACTACCCACTGCACCACAAATGTAAAATAAGTTGGTATATTAACAATGTATAAATAATCATTAAATCATAGATGTCAAAGGGTATTTAGATCATTTGTTGGTATATTATGTGCTCTAATTTTATACTACCATTGTTCAATTATAGTTAGTTACACTTTGTCCAGATTTAGGCTAAAATTCCAGATATACATGTGAAGTAATTATGTATGAGGGGATTAGATGTTGAGGAGTTATTTCTTCTGAATCTGATTGTAAATAACTGTCAGCAAGTAATTTCCCTTGCACAGCTATAAGATGTTACACCAGGTAAATGCATTTAATTTAACCAGTCAACTGTGCTAGTTAAAAGGTTGTTGCAAATGTACCAAACATGGAAGGGGGCTCTTAAACACGACTGTCTAAATTTGTTAAGTAATCTAAATAATAATTAAATACCAAAAATATCATGAAAACCCTAAGAGGGTTCTACATGGTTTTATTGTCAGTTCACAGCACCACAACAAAGTGTGGACTCTGATCAACCCATCCACTGCAGTGAATGCTTTCTCACACTACTTATAAGGGTAAGGGGCAGTGAACAAACACACACTCCAATTATCAGGGGTGGTAGAAACACATATGTACACACACCCACACACACAGAAATTCGGGTGGTTAATTTCCTTATTCCCAGGCACTTCAGCCATAGATGTTGAGAGAGGAGAAATGTCATTTTTCTTTAGTCCCCCAAACCCATTTTTCCTGTCGGAGTCCCATGGATCAGTAGAGCAAACCTTTCGTCCCATTCCACTTCTCTAAAGGGGCAGCGGTGGCCTAAAGTTTGTTGTAGTCTGGGAGGGCTACTTACCTTACTGAGAAAGTCAAGACACTCATAACCCAACAGAAACATAAGGACATGTAGAAACCATTGTTAAAATGACATCAAAAATCATTTTTAAATTGATTTACTGTCTTTACTAGGCCCAGTAAAACAACATCTGAGTTATGTTAATCTGTTTGTCTGAGAAACAGAGTGTAGAGCAGTGCACAGATCTTGAGTAAAAAAGAAAAACAAGCAGGAATGACTTTCCAAAGTCACCTTGGGAAGGAGTATAAAAGCAGCCGCTCAGTACACTACTTAAAAACCCAGTAACTATCTACATACTTAGGACATCCCACAATTAAGAGCACAGGAACTGAAGAGTCTTAGGCTCTACATTTCTTTTGAGATAAATTTGGTGTAAAATAAAATGCTAAGATTATGTTTGTGATAGGATTCATTCCCAAAGCAGAACACCAGTAATATATAATTAAACATAACACAAAAATTACTGAAAAAAATATATTATTTCACTAATTTAATTAAGTATTAGATGTAATTTATATTAGACATATTACTTAACACCCACTTTTGCTAAAACACAGCAGCAGGTATTATAGACTATAAAGGGCTTAAAATATCAAAAGAGAAGGTCAGTGGATGTTTATATGACGTTAGTTTCTAGTATAAAGTGATTTTAAGTCAAATTATTCACGTTCAGACTTCTCTGAGCTTACACCAAGCCAAAACTGCACTTTCAGGAGTTGAATGGGCGCATTACTGAGGTATTTTTAAACGAAATATTTTGAATATCGGTTTCTGTCAGAAAATGTGCCCCTATCGGTCCAAGTTTGTGGATTTTGTTACCTTTAAATTCAACTACAAGCCGGAACTTTGCTTTCTGGTCGAATTTACGAATTGTCCCTGTCCACCTTAAAAAGGTACAGCACTTAGACCGTGTCGCCCGCTGCCACTTTTAAGGTGGAACACGACCAGTCCACATTTCGAACTAGAAAACAAGTTTAACTGTTTAGTTTTTAGGAAAAACTTACCCCCAAAATGAGCAAAACCCGCGATTTGAGTAAGGATTGTGCCATTGTGTCTTTGCGGCTCCACATATGCCCCCTCTCTGGTTTGTTTCCTTCAACGACCGTCATATTCTCAACTCTCAGTGGAGAGAAGGAACAACTCTAACGCTCGCATGACACCGACACTCGCTCCGTTAACCTGCTCACCGTCATTCTGCTACTGTACCATGTTGTGTGCGCACTCCACAGGCTTCTCCCTGCACCGTCCAGTCTGACAGTGGGGTTATTTTTTTGAGTGGCCGAGGTCAGCAGTGTGACGCTGACTGGACGCTGCTGGACCAATCAGAAGCGAATACTTCTAAGAGGATTTCAATAATAAACTTAAGTGCTGCTCTTTACCGTGTCGCTTCTGCAGAGGGATTTTAAACCGTCCTCAAATCCCAAACTCAGTCCAAATGCTCTGTATGTAAGATACAAAATCAAATAACAACAAAGATAGCCCTGATACATTCACATTTATTACTAAATTAGGTCTTGTTTTAAATATTAGGGGTGGGAGGATAAACATTATTTTAAAAGGCCCACTTTCAAGATTAAACCCCCAATAACTCAGTCCTTTTGCTGAACATTACAATTTTAGAAGCTTTTCCCCCAAGACAATTTATTAAAATGCTTTAGAAGTGGTTTAGATAAAACTCTGTACACTTTGTGAATATATAATAGTGAGTTTTTATAACAGACACTAGTGCTAAAGATGTATATCAACACTATGGGTCTATTAGCAGATCATACAAAAGTGTATCACACATCTCAGCAGCACAGTTTTTAGTTTACATATCTCCAGTAATATTTAGGAAATGGTCAATTTTTTTTTGTTTCTTTCAATCATCCAAGTAATGGCATGGCCATTCAGTGAATCTAGAGCAGGAGGGACACTTTCTTTTCACCCTGGAGGGGGCGCCAGTCCTTCACAGGGCAACACACACACACACACACACACACACTTTTGAGTCACCAATCAACATGTGTTTCTGGACTGTAGGAGGAAACCGGAGCACCTAGAGGAAACCCACGTGGACACGGGGAGAACACACCACACTCCTCACAGACAGTCACCCGGAGCGGGACTCGAACCCACAACCTCCAGGCCCCTGGAGCTGTGTGACTACGACACTAACCTGCTGCGCCACCGTGCCACCCTTCTTTTCATAATAATAATAATATTAATTAATATATTATTAATAATGGCGGCACGGTGGTGTGTGTGTGTGTGTGTGTGTGTTTGTTACTTAAGTTAAGTGCTATTTTCTCAGTATCTCACATTTATATTTTTTGGGAAATTTTAGATTATTGTGTTATTTTACTCATTCATTACATAGTATTTATTTGTTGTGGGTTATTTTAACTCTAAATGCGTTAAAAATATTTTCAGAAAAAATACTTAGTGCCCGATATGACTGAAACAATATCAGTGATGAGTGCTCTCTGACAGCTGCATTACAAAGTCAGCAGTGTGTGTCTAGCTTTTCTTGTTTGTTTTCTGGTAGTGTGTCTGTTGATGTGTCAGGAAGTCTGTTTCTTGATGTGTTAATATAAACCACACTTGATGAATTTGCTTGTCTTTCCGTTTTTAAACAACTGTTTATGTTATTTTCAAAGCCATATCTTGAGTGTGAGAAAATAACATTTCTGTCTATGTCTCTAAATTGCCAAATTAACATAGTTCAAATGTGTAGTTTTTATTTCAGAATTTTCTTGTATTATTTTATTTCACTTCCCCTTGTTCAAACGCACATTTTGCGGTTATGTTCAACTTCCTGCTAGACATGCCATCCTGACCATGAAGCTATGTAGAGTGTGAATCTGTACGTTATAGACATGCAGGAACTGGCTGGCTAGCCACATAGGTTTCCTTATAAAGCTGTAAAATATTTGCTCCTGATGGAAAAACAAGAGGTTCTGTCATGTTTGAAGAATATTGCTCACAGTGAATATGAGCTCAATCGCCTGCAGCTGTGTTACTCAGAAGGCTGATGTAAAATTAACCTAAATAAACAGTTGAAATTAAAAGATTAGGATCAATGTAGAAGTGCCAGTAGATGTCCCGTACATTAAAGATCAGGAGATTTACACCTCCTCTACTTAAATAAAATGCCTATCAGGAGGCTATCAGCTACAGCAGCAGAACAAAGCCCATCAGATGATGAAACAAGCATTGTCTAGTAATAATTATTCTAGCGGGACAGAATTATGAAAGAAAATGAAGTGAGAGCTCAACTGCAGACACATCATTATGAAGTTCATGATACAATCTGCAGAAGTGAAACCTTTACAGCAAATCTACCACGATATACAAGTTTAGAAATTTCTCAGTTCTGGTTTTGCATAATGTGCTGCAGTTTCAAAAATGCAGCTGACACAGATTGATACACAAACCATTCTGTGCCGCAGGTGTTTTTTAAGAGCTCAAAAAGATATGTGCTTCAGTTAAGGCCAGACGACCACACACCTCCTACTGTGTAATATACAGTCTGACTAGACTGACAGAGACACAGAGAGAGAGAGAAAAAAGAGGAAGAGGAAGGAGGGAGAGGGTGTTGAACATAGGAACAAGAAAATGATGAATATTGTAGAGAGGTGAGAGCAATTTTACCTTATTCAAAATACATAAAAATTACAGCGTACAATATCTAATCGGGCAGCACGGTGGTGCAGCAGGTAGTGTCAGAGTCACACAACTCCAGGGACCTGGAGGTTGTGGGTTCAAGTCCAGCTTCGGGTGACTGTCTGTGAGGAGTTGGTGTGTTCTCCCAGTGTCCGCGTGGGTTTCCTCCGGGTGCTCCAGTTTCCACCCACGGTCCGAAAAACACACGTTGGTAGGTGGATTGGTGACTCAAAAGTGTCCGTAGGTGTCAGATGTTGTATGTTGCCCTGTGAAGGACTGACACCACCTCCAGGGTGTATTCCCGCCTTGCGCCCAATGATTCCACGTAGGCTCTAGACCCACTGAACTGGATAAACAGTTACAGACAATGAATGAATATCTAATCAATTATTACATTTAAAAATCCTGTGTCATAAAGAATTTTTTTAAAAATATAACCAATGACACCATGTTTAATGTCCATGACGCCTACATTTGCTCTCAGTCAGAAACAAGGCGTTGAAAGTTCCCTAGCAATCTCAGCCAAGCCATTTTCAACCATGTTCTATAGCGTTGGAACAGTTCCTTTATCATGGGCTCACAGGTGTTAGGGTGTGGAGACAGAGTGGGAAAGAGACAACATACTCTTTACATACCGATAAATCAAATGCTCTGACGACGACAACAAAGAGTAATTTTCTATAAAAGCGACAGAACTGTAAAAACTTTATCCAATCATTTCACTCAGAGTGAACAAAAGAACTGAACTGCTTTCTTGCTTGTCAATACACCTACAACACCCTGCCCACACGTACGTGCACTGTTTGTGTATTCGAATGCACATACGCAGAGATGCCAGATGTCTGACTGAAGGCTGGAAGAATGTCAGGGGAAGGTACAATTACCTGCTTCCAAAAGAATAAAGAAAGGTATAGACGGAATATTCATTGGAGCCTGGATAAATACAAAGGGCAAACATGAGTGAAAATTCGTGTAGCTGTTATTGGTGTTGTCTTACATGTGAATGAGACATGAGGTAGGTAAACAGTTCCACACCTCTGCCGTTTGCCTGTTCAGGGGAGTGCCTTTTTCAAAGAGGGCTGTAAGTAAGGGGTGGGGCTTTTTTCTTTAATAAATAAATAAATAAAGGCTCTGTGGCCTCTACAAAATCCTACTCTAGATTTAGGACCTCGGTAAATGTATTCCTGTTGTAGGTGTAAGAAATTCTTTCTAATATTTGTATATATTCTCATAAGCTTGGGCTCTATGATTATACGTTTCTCTTTATGATATGATATGTTTGTTAGAGTGAGTTGTGGATGTGCTGATTCCTTTAAGAACACTGACCAACAGTTGCATCACAAACATATTTCTGAAACAAAACCATTTTATTTCAGAATATTATCTTGACTCAGGTCTGGAGAGGATGTGAGTCAATAACACAGCAAGAGATATGAGGACATACTTTTCTGCTGACAGTTTCTAGGTGTGCAGAACATTTCACAGTCAGCGATAGGGGTTTCAAGCAAGCTGCACTCACAGGGCTCTCCTTTCGCAATAATAGCAATAGACCACTGAACTGACAGTGTGCAGTTGGCTGGAGGGATGTACAATTTCTCAGCACTATTTGTTCCTTTTAATCTTTTTTTTTTTTTTAGCTCAACTCTTGTAATGTCCTGTTGTTCTGAAACATCTCCCTCCAGATGTGGTTCTGTCCATTTTCTGCTAAGAGAAGACAACAGAAATCAATATCTTTGGTGAAATACAAAAGTGGAACACTCATGCTTTGATATGCTTTCACATGAGGGTGAGTGTTTTTCGTGTTGCAATGCACTAATACTGATGACTCCAACCATGAGCCTGTAACACACGCCTTAATTCTAACCAGTGTATGAAATACTCCCTAGATGACATCACTTTGTTCTAATGTGAGTTGAACACTTAAAGTGGACGTCTATGATTGTGAGAAAATGCAGGTTGTTTATGTTTTGTTTACGAAGCTCCTCAACTTTTAAGGTGGAATGATAAGTCTGAGAAGAAAGACGACTGTTGTTTGTACATTCAATTTTCATTCACTGTTTGAACTACTACAGAAACACATTCGTAACTCAGGTTGTTTAGTTTTTACTGCAATGCAGTTAGTTGTCTCCAGAATTTGGAGAAATTTCCACCTTAAGAGATCTGAAACAGCAAAAATAAGTCAATATTACACACATATGGAGCAGGAATAGAAATCTCATTTCGTTCTTTTGAATGAGAAAGACTAGCATACTGGACAGAGACCATTTTTCTACTCATTTACTGACACCAGGGCTTCATTAACACATTATATCTGTTTTGAGCACACACACTGTAGAGTTAGCAAATGGTGAGGAAACATCTTCTGAATTATATGAAAAGTGTATTTTCATTACATTTGTGAGCATCCCTTTAACCTTCCTCCTGCGTTAGCTCTCTTTTACCGTCTCTTATGTTAATGGGTCGGTTTTGACCCGTGTTTTAAATCAGCCATAAGACCCCCTAGAAAACAATTAATTATCAACCAATTTATTTCTTACCTCTTGTTTACCTTGTTATCTCTCCTTATCCATGACAGGATTGGTTTTATTTTTCCATTGTTGATGTAAACTGGAGATGTACACTCTACAAAACATAAACTCTAAAGTGACAGGGCCTTACATGTCTGGACATGTCTGTCTTTCCTTGTTTTGTGAAACAGACAAAGATAGAAGCCCCTAACTGAAGCTCAGGGGGTTGTAGGAAGAGCCAGCTATAGACTGTTGGTGTATAGTGTTTATGATTCCAGATTTGGCACTTGTTTTTGTTTTCTGATTTAAAATTATACCTGTGTCGAAATTGGCCCTAACAACAGAAAAGCCATAATTTTAATAAGAGCATTTTATAATTTAGAAAAAAAAAAAATTATTTTGTTGAAATTGAAGTCCCTGACAACATCTAAAAATCTTGATGCAATAAACAAATTTATGGAGCATTGTATGCATTTAAACATTGGTGAAAACCCTAACACAAGAGGAAGGTTAAGTGTTATTTTGGTATTATATTAAGGTGACCATATTTTGGTTTTCAAAAAAGAGGACACACTGTGCAGGTTGGCAGCATGGGCCTGGGCCCAAAAAGTTGACAAATCTTTCCATAAATGTACAACTATGTTCCTGAACTTTAAAACATAAACAGATACTCTTTAACAAGAAGCTTTTTCGACATATTTCTTTCCATTAAACATTTGGCCCTTTAAATATAATAAACTAATATTTTATATATCATTTCTTGACAGCTTTTTATCATTCAAAGCCTGTTATTTTCAGGTTCATAGCAAACTACAAAATGAAAGCCCTGTATTAAAGTGACATGTTTACACCAATACACTCATGATCATGACAGAAACTGAGTTTACATTTTACATTAAACGTAACTAAAAGCAAACACCACACCGTATGTGAGTTAATTCATTCTCGGCCATGTTCTAGAGATTTGGCCTGTTTTTTGTGTAAAGTTAATGTGAAACAGAAAATCCTTAATTAAAAAACATAATCTAAATCAAATCAAATTTATTTGTATAGCGCTTTTTACAACTGATGTTGTCACAAAGCAGCTTCACAGAACTCCTGTAAGACAAAGTTTTGACATTAAATGTAAAAATGTAAAGAATGTATAAATATGAAAAAAAAAAAAAGGAAGGTCAGTAAAGGTCAGGTGTGTCCGTGTATTTGTGTCATTATAGGGACAGAAGAGAAGAGACGACTTGTAAACAGATTTGTAAGCAGAAAGTAAAAGGCTCATGTGACAGAGAAACGCTTCCAAATACGAAGTTTATCCCTCTCGCCCCTTTTGCTCCCCTACAACAATGTGATCAAACGTCATCGAAGTGCACACTTCAAAGAAGGGATTAGAACTTATTGTAGGAATTGGGACGGGGGAAAACAGTGGACGGCAAAATCCCGGACATTTTTAACGATTTAGAAATCCTGGCAGGGGACGTTTTTCAGGTCCTGAAAAGAGGACATATCCAGCCAAAAGAGGACGTCTGGTCACACCAATACACATGAAAAGATAATATAATATAAATGAACAATTTAGTTCACAACTGGCAAAACATAAGTTGATAAATGGCATTGTAGACACATGCTATCCTACCTTTTGGAGTGGAGCTAAAGTCAGAGAAAATTGGTGATTTACTAGCAGTGCAAACAGGAGCAAAATAACTGACCAACTCACTACAGCGCCACCTCTCAGACCAGTGCTAACTATTAGTGATGTTCAATACCACTGATTTCCTTTCCAATCCGATACAAAGGAAAATCTATACATCTAAAAATTGTGTATTTCAAATGATAGCTTCATAAAGAATTCAAAATATCAGAGTTATTCATTTATTTATTTATTTTAAACTCTGAAATATATTCAGGTAGCTTCCTCATTTACAATACAGCCCAGTTAATACAAACCGGATTCCAAAAAAGTTGGGACACTAAACAAATTGTGAATAAAAACTGAATTCAATGATGTGGAGGTGCCAACATCTAATAGTTTATTCAGAATAGAACACAAATCACAGATCAAAAGTTTAAACTGAGAGAATGTATCATTTTAAGGGAAAAATATGTTGTTTCAAATTTTCATGGCGTCAACAAAAAAAGTTGGGACAAGGCCATTTTTTACCAGTGTGTGGCATCCCCCCTTCTTCTTACAACACTCAACAGACGTCTGGGGACAGAGGAGACCAGTTTCTGAAGTTTAGAAATAGGAATGCTCTCCCATTCATGTCTAATACAGGCCTCTAACTGTTCAATCGTCTTGGGCCTTCTTTGTCGCACCTTCCCCTTTATGATGCGCCAAATGTTCTCTATCGGTGAAAGATCTGGACTGCAGGCTGGCCATTTCAGTACCCGGATCCTTCTCCTACGTAGCCATGATGTTGTGATTGCTGCAGAATGTGATCTGGCATTATCTTGTTGAAAAATGCAGGGTCTACCCTGAAAGAGATAACGTCTAGATGGGAGCATATGTTGTTCTAGAACCTGAACATAGTTCTCTGCATTAATGGTGCTTTTCCAGACATGCAAGCTGCCCATGCCACAAGCACTCATGCAACCCCATACCATCAGTGATGCAGGCGTCTGAACGGAGCGTTGATAACAACTTTGGTTATCCTTGTCCTCTCTGGTCCGGATGACATGGCGTCCCAGTGTTCCATAAAGAACTTCAAGATGGCACAGTGGATTGTCTTCACTGACAATGCTTTCTGAAAGTATTCCTGAGTCCATTCTGTTATTTCCTTGACAGTGGCATTCCTGTTTGAGGTGCAGTGACGTTTAAGGGCCCGGAGATCACGAGCATCCAGTAGAGACACTGACACTCTGAGAAGGTCTTTTTGTACCCAGTCATGTTGTCAATTGACCTAATTAGTGTTAATTGGTCTTCCAGTTGTTCGTTATATGCTCAATTTCCTTTTTCCAGCCACTTATTGCTACTTGTCCCAACTTTTTTGGGATTTGTTGACACTGTGAAATTGTGAATCAACATTTTTCCTTTAAAATGTTACATTTACTCAGATCAAACTTTTGATCTGTCATCTATGTTCTATTACGAATACAATATTGACATTTGCCATCTCCACATCATTGCATTCAGTTTTTATTCACAATTTGTTTAGTGTCCCACCTTTTTTGGAATCCGGTTTGTACAACAACAGAAAAAACAGATCATTCAAAATATGTGAAAATGGTGTTTCAAACACACAAAAAAGAGAAAAATAAGTTAAATAATAAAACATTTCAAATAAATTATTGTTTAATTATAAAAAGTACCAAAAAATGAAAAAAAAAAAGAAATCAAGAATTGATTTTAGAGCATAAAGGTCAGGTATCGGAGGTACCGATATTTCAGTATTGATCCACACACCACTACTAACTTTATAGTCTAACTATAACTTGTGGCGGATATCTCAGATATCTAAAACTGAAAGTCATTCTGAGTAGAAATGAAGGCAAAGTGTGAACACACAGACTACTGTAAGACTGCCGTTATATTTTTGCACCTTTTTAATTAATGTGTGCTTGAATATTAAATATGTCATTTTTATTAAATTAAATTGCTCGCCATTTTGATCAATAGTTTTGCACAGCTCTGTACTAGACATTTTGACAAACAAATAACCCAAAAAGTTTTGCCCCCAATAATAGGCTAACTAAAAATAGACTAAAAAAATACCAAAGCTAAAATCAGGACAGGAAGTAGAGCAATAATAATTACACATATGCACACACACACACGCATACATACACACACGCGCGCGCGGTTTTGCTGACACTTTTCTTGGTGTGCGGAAAATCGACCGTCATTTCCAGGGTCTTCAAACAAGCAAGCATGCCCACACACCACCTTGTTCTCATTTCACTCCTGTGTAAGTATTACATCCATATTATTTATTGTATAATGTCTGATGATTAAAATAAACTTATATAACAATATTTACATAGCCTACACTTGTGAAAATTATAATAAATTTACTTGTAGTACTAAAATATTACTAAAGAAAAATCTACTTATATGTTTATTTAATGTTGAGGATTGCTTAAATTATAACTCTACCAGTTTAAAACTGAATTATTAATGGTATTAATTATATTGTTGTCATTTTACACATTGGTAATATGTGTATAATAATATTGTATATGATAAGATGTTAAATTATATAACATAATATTTTTCGTTTGTTAATAAACGACTAAATCAATGTTCGTCCACTCAAATAGCAGATGACATAAACAGAATTATAATAATATTAACTTAAGAAATAATCAAGGATTTAAACGTAGAAGTGTAAGTGCAATTGAAGGTAACATACATGTCATTGCTCAAAACATATTTCAGTAAAACTTATGTGACTGCAGGCTACAGGAACGATTAGTCACCAAACCCAATATCTAGATAAAATGTGTGATACACACTTTAGTGCACCAATGTGTCCCTCACACTGTTTGTGATGCCAAAGCACAAAAATATAGGTAACCATTGCTAAATACATCCCAGAGACTAAATCCTAACCCTAAGCTTAACACAGTTATCACCCTAAGCCTAATACTAACCCTAGAGCATGTGGAGGTAGTTTTAGTAGAATGTGCATTTCATGCTTTAGTTGCCCAAAATGGTGATGCTGGCAGTTGGTGGAACTTAAACCATGTGTGTATATCCTGCCTTTAGATTCAGCTCGAGTAATACAAAAAACCCACTGTAAATTATATATAAATGTTTGTTGTTTTTTTTCCAAGTGTAGGAGTTAAATAATTTATGAGTGATCGTACTGTTCACATTTCTGTTTCAGTAGTTGCCCAGGGCTCTGGCCAATGGATAAACTGTGGAAGGAGTGAGGAGCTGTTTGTTCAACCCGGAGATAACGTAACCTTGCAGTGTGACTGTAAATCAGAAATTGGTTGGGATATCACCTGGATCAGAATCTGTACTCCACTTCCAATGGTCCTTTCCACTTACGAGTCCCTTATAAATCCAATTCCCCGGCACATCATCAAAATCCACCCTAAGAATAAATCCAACATTCTAATCATCGAGAATATCACAAAGACTGATCTCGGCCTCTACTACTGCACTAAAGTCAAATCCAAACTGGATCACGGCAATGATCAGAGATTGTCAGAGGAAAAAGTGTACCGCGTTTGTAACACTTCCATGAAGGTTTTGTTTGAAGGTAGTACTATAGTCCTGGGTCCCAGTGTACCAAAATATATACCACTGTATATAGCAACTAAAAGCCTATTATAGCGTAATTACTTAAAAGTACTTAATATAACTACAGTATTTATGTACTTGTAAAATGGTTATACAATTATATGTATTATGTATGTTATTGTTTTATCTTTGATTAATTAACTGCAGAAATTTTTAGATTTAATTTATCTAAATGCAATATTTAGACATTATACAGTTACTACATGGTACTCAACACTATTTGTTATAGAGCAAATATTTGTTGCTATTTGTTAATATTTATTATATATACATATATATGGTCCTGATGTATTGTACAAAATTGTATGCCTAATTAGCAATAGCTATAAAATATTTTATAGGCTGCTTTACTATGCAGTAATTACATAGTAATAAACAAATCAAAAATATGTATTTATTATATTTGATAACTTTGAATGTATATTTATGTTAAAAGTTTCTGGTTCCTTTTAATTGCTACACTGATGGTTAATTAAGCTCCACTTTTATAAACAAATTGACTCTACACATACAAAAGGTTGTTCTTGAAGCGTCCATTTAGAAAGATGATATATAACATGTACTTCACCATGAAAAGACCTATTACAGGATATATATATATATATATATATATATATATATATATATATATATATATATATATATATATATTAAAGTGGACCTGGATATATAAAAAAACAACAAACAAACAAACAAACAAAAAACTAATATACGTTTTTAACTCTTCATAGATCCATATGAAACACATTTCATCAATCTGAATCTGAATCTGTCCTTCAAAGGACCATTAATGCACTCAAACATTTTTATAAGGAACTCATATTTCTAAATATAATTATTGAATATAGAAAGGAAAGATTGAATAACCTTGAAGAAGTGATAGTATACTACAACAAAGTCTTGGAGATACTGTTCCTCAAATATTGCTCAAAAAAAGAAGAAAAAAAAGATTTGAACTGACTCTGTAAAAGCATGTTTTTGTTTAATGACTTGTGCTGGAAATAGATCTTCATTTAACAACAAAAATAAGGAAATGGAAAATCAGATATGCCTTGAACAACCAGGCCAGCAACCTATTTCTTCCAAAAACATTTTTCCACTGGCCACGTACAACATTTATCCGAGTCAGTTCTGACTTTTAAGACACACTTCATGCTCACTGTACATTTTTTATTACAAAATCAATGTTGTTTTTATGTAATGTTCTGCCCAATGCCAAGCTGTAGCTAGAGGAGTATCAAACCTGTAAAACTGCATTCTGAACTGTCCCTAAAGCTATCTCTTACCTGACCTCACCTCAATAATGTTTCTGAAAATGGATTCAATCAAATTCTCACAGAAACATTCCAAGAAGATTTTACTGTAGCAATAAAAAGTAATGCCTTTTATTTCATATTATTCACTACAGAATACAAAAAATAATAATACTAATAGTTTTGGGCCAGTTCAGCACACTTGGAGGAGAGCTCTTACTGCCCGGTTATGTTTTGTTTGCTAACAGATGCCTCTCACTGTATTCCCTCAGTTCCTTCTGTCCCCTCAACAATTCCAGTAACCGAAGAGCGTGACTGTAGTCAATGTTGGCTGATTTTGCAGACTGTGTGTCTAGTGTGCTTCCTTCTCTCTGCTCTACTTACCTCTGTGTTTGTGTTCTGCTGCTGCCACAAAACAGGTAAAGATGCTCACATAATTATGCCTTATAGTGTTTGATGATTTTTCAATATTAATTATATACAGCTGGATTAGTCAGAATACATAGTGTTTTTCTTAAGTAGTTCTCGCTGAACATAAAAGTAATTTATCAGATACTGAACTTAAAATGTTTAATAACATCTACAATGTTATGAAGATATTTTAAATGTTTTTGTGCTATAGAGTTAGGTCCATATATATTTGGACACTGACGCAAAGTGTATATCTTTTTACCTGTTTACTGAAACATATTCAAGTTATTGTTATATAATGGATATGGACATGAAGTCCAGACTTTCAGCTTTCATTTGAGGGTATCCCCATTAAAACTGAATGAAGGAAAAAAAAAAAATATCAGAGAACTTTCTACAATATTAGGAGAGGCAAAATCTACAGTTTGGTACGTCCTGTGAAAGAAAGAAATCGCTGGTGAACTCCTCAATTCAAAAAGACCTGGATGCCCACAGAAGACAACAGTGGTGGATGATTGCAGAATAATTTCCATGGTGAAGGGAAACCCCTTCATAACCGCCACCAACCAAGTGAAAAACACTCTCCGGGAGGTAGGCGTATCAATATCCAAATCGACCATAAAGAGAAGACTGCATGAAAGTAAATACAGAGAGTTCACTGCACGGTGAAAGCCACTCATAAGCATCAAGAATGAAAAAGCTAGATCGAACTTTGCTAAAAAACATCTAAAAAAGCCAGCACAGTTCTGGAAGAACATTCTTTGGGCAGTAGAGACCAGAGTGATGGAAACAAAAAAGTATGGGAAAGGTGTGGTACAGCTCATGATCTGTAAAACACGGTGGAGGCAGTGTGGTGGCTTGGGCATGCATGGCTGCCAGTGGCACTGGGTCACTAGTGTTTATTGATGATGTGCCACAGGACAGAAGCAGCCAGATGAATTCTGAAGTATTCAGAGACATACTGTGTGCTCAAATCCAGCCAAATGCAGCCAAACTGATTGGTCGGCGTTTCATAATACAGACGGACAATGACCCAAAACATACAGCCAAAGCAACCCAGGAGTTTATTAAAGCAAAGAAGTGGAAGATTCTTGCATGGCCAAGTCAACCCAATTGAACATGCATTTCACTTGTTAAAGACTACACTTCAGACAGAAAGGCCCACAAACAAACAGCAACTGAAAACCGCTGCAGTAACAGCCTGGCAGAGCATTTAAAAGGAGGAAACTCAGCGTCTGGTGATGTCCATGCATGCAAGAGTTTAGGCAGTCATTGCCAACAAAGGGTTTTCAACCAAGTATTAGAAATTAACATTTTATTTACAATTATTTAATTTGTCCAATTACTTTTGAGCCCCTAAAATAAGGGATTAATAAATAAATAAATGCTTTAGTTCATCACATTTTTATGCAATCATGTTGTTGAACACACTGAATTAAAGCTGAAAGTCTGAAATTCAAATGCATCTAAATGGTTTTGTTCAAATTTCATTGTGGTAATATACAGAGTTTGAAAATTTGGCCTCTGTCCAAATATTTATGGACCTAACTGTTTGAATATGTATTCCACAGGGTTGTTAAAACAAGACCATAATGAAAAAGGAAACACCACCAAGCAGGAAACCAATGGGGAACAGGTAGGGTCTGAATTTCCATGATGACATTAAGTATTTGTAGTATATTAATGATTGATCCTCATCTCCACAGGCTGAAAGGTGGTACACTCCTGCAGTTTTCAGTAGCTTTATGTATCAGACTTATAGAATTTTGTGTGGTAGTTGTGTTGAATTAATATTGATGGAATTTCCTTCCAAAACGTGATGAATTATTAATTGAATGTAGAAACGGCCCTAGAAAGGGTTGAGTAAAGTCCAAGAACTGTTCCATACAACACCTCAAAATGGAGGAAAACTGTATCAATAAATCAGAAGATTAACTTATTATTAAGAGGTTTAACCACTAAATAAAAGCTAGTTCAAATGCTACTCCTCCATGCACGTAGCCACATTCATCAGTGGAATAAACCAATAAGCAAATAATTTAGTAACAACAAACCAAACAGCGGACAAAGTGGTTATTGTCAAGTATTTAATTACTAAGTAATAATTATTGCTTAATGAACACTTAAATAACACTTACATTGATCGGTGTTTATTAATGAGTAATTAATTTTTGATTTTGTGACCCCTTAATAAACTATTCCAAATTTGAGTTATTCAATATCTATTGCAGAGTGAAGACATGCAGGTGTACTATGCTTCCCTGAATATTCCCAAAGGGCCAAGCAGACGCATCAAGAGGAACCCCTCCCTGAACCCTGACTTTAGTGTGTACAGTGAGCTTAATAAGGAACAACATTAAAGTTATAGACGAGAAGAATACACACCTTCTTATAATACACACCTAGTAATAGCTGGATGGCTTGATGTGTTTAATAACTTTGTAATTACACATTATTAAATACATAACAATTTAACTAGCAGTGGTGGACTGAAACCACTTTTCAGTTATTTATGGAATTACTAAATTCTTACATATAATCACCATAGGTTGCAGTTTATTATTCAGCTGCATTAGTGAATATTTTAGTTACAATGACGTCACATGCAATGTATTTGTGTATTAAACTGTTACTTGAGGTGGAATACAAAATGATACTGAAAAGCTCAGCTCATGTTGCTTAACTAATACCTCTAGCTTGGAGAGCTTAAATATTAAGATGGCTTTAATTAACATTAGCAATTTAAATTTAAGATTATCTTTTTTTTTTTTTTAAAGTGGTGAGCTAGAGCTACACAGCAATAATAAAACACAAAAGCGAAACCTTACAATTCTTCTTACTCTTAAAAAGGTTTTATCCTGCTGGTTATAGCTGTTTTCAATATATACAGTGGTTTGGGCTGTCTTGCTTTGCAATATTTTTTATTCGCTATTATTAATTAAACATTTACAAAACATTTGAAAATCTTCAGGACATTCTTGCAAAATCTTACATATAATTTTGTAGTGTTGAATTTGTATTTAATTATTAATATAACATTTACTACATGGCCAATAGTGTAATCCTCGTTTCTGGAGAATTTGATTAAAATTTTGAAAATTTAAATTGAACTGCATTATTATTAATTTAGATTTTTTTTGTACAGTGCAATCAAAAAGAGGAATTTGTGATTTGTCATGCATTTTTACAATTTACAATTTACAAATTTGCATTTACAATTTATTTTAATGACAAAAGAGTTTGGTTTGCACCATGGATGCACCACAGAATACAGATGTGGACCGTAGGCAGAAGAGCTACACTGCTGTAGCATTTTCAAAATTGTTTTGCTGGAATAACCATGGACTTCCCTAGAAAAAGACATAACTAGAATAGACATAAGTCTAGAATTACGCTTTATGCTTCCGGATCAATAGATACTTTGTGTTTGAACCCATCACTGACAACATTCTGGATGATTCATTTAACCTTTGACAGTACGGGGTTGAGCTCAGGTCCTGAGGAGCCAGGGATGTTTCAGCACGATACAGTGAAAACATTGTAAATGTTGTATTTGTAAATTTTCAGTTTAATAAATCTTGAAGGGAATTAACAAATCATAGATTCTCATTTTTAATGCATTTCACAAACAATAAAACCCTAATGACTGAAATGAGTTTACATTTTAAAAATCATCACATCACACCTGTATGAATTTGACAATTCTTTCCAAAACCACGGGCAGTAAGAGTTTTAAACTTCCATCCAGTATAGAGTATAATTTTGTATTCTAAGTTAGTGTCTGGACAGCTGGCAGCTTTCAAAGCTGACTTCTGGAACTCTGCAGTAGTCGAACCCAAGGGCTTCAGGACCATGGATAGCAACAGCCAGCCTTAAAACTCAATCACATTGGTGAAAAATCCATTAGAATGTATTAGATTTTCACTTCCACTCCTTGCTGGTAGTGATAAAGTAATAGCGACATGAGTCTGCCTCTAGCCAAAACAGAACTGTCCAATTATTCTTGGCAGGGAGAAGGTAACACATAATAGATCTGTAAACACACCATACTGCCCCTGTTATAAAGCATTAATAACTTTATCACGTCTGTTGCCAAATAGATTTTTTTCCAACAAGAACTGAACAAAGATATTTTCAAAGGCCGTCTTAAAACAATGGATTTGAATCTTAGCTCTGAGAATGCACACAACAATAACAATATATGCCCAAATATTCTCTCTTTTATACATTTTTTCTTCTTAAAATTAATTATTTAAATCTGCACTGGTTCTCCATGTAATCTTCTTCGAGATACATGAAATGATAACAGGATACTCTTGAGCAGCTGGGCAGGAGCTAAAGGTTATCATACCCATTGCCAGGCATTGGCTAGAGCAGTGTATAGCAGGGGGACTCAATGCTCTGCAGTGATGCATCATCATCCAGTACGATGGGGATTAGATTTAGTGGATGTTCTGATCCAGAATCAATCATCTGGGATCAGCACCTGACGTCACTAAAGTTTTTGTGGCTGAATGCCATCAAATCGTGACAAGACATCTAAAGGTATTACCAGATGTGTACAGGATGCAGTAAAGGGGACAAACTCCCTATTAATAGCCTGTGTAGTAAAGTGGTTGGCTGAGCCGGTGTCTCGTTGGTGTTAGAATGTGCAGCTCACTGGTTGGCCCCTAGATGGCACTGTGACTTCATAGGAACTTCCCATATTCTCAGTCAGGACTGAATCTTAATTAGGTCTGTCCTGTAGAAATGAGAGAGAGAGAGAGAGAGAGAGAGAGAGAGAGAGAGAGAGAGAGAGAGAGAGAGAGAGAGACTTTATCTGAAAATAGACTTGGGGAGTGAGGGTGATAAAGGAATACAGAAAATTAGAGAGAGAAAAAGAGAAACAAAGAGCAAAGAGAGACAGAGTGAGTGAGATGAAAGATAAAGAGAATGAGTGAGACAGTGTGAGAGAGAAACCGAGAGAGAGATTAAAAGAGTGAGAATGTGTGAGACATTAAGAGAGAGAGGGAGAAAAAGTGTGTGTGTGTGTGTGTGTGTGAGAGAGAGAGAGAGAGAGAGAGAAAGAGACAGAGAGAGAGAGAAAGAGAGCGAGAGAGAAAGAGAGAGAGAGAGAGAGAGAGAGAGAGAGAGAGTGAGAGAGAGAGAGTTTGAAGTGCTCAGTAGGAGGGCAGCTGGTTCTGGTTCTGGCTCTGGTTCCTGCAGAGTTTCTGAGGGGCCGGTGGCAGAAGGGGAAGTGTCTTTATTTTCAGTTGCGTGTTTCAGTCGCTTTTACAATCATTCATTCAGGGCTCGGACACACACTGAGAGCTTTGTGATGAGGTCACCCGCCTAAAATAATGAGGGAATGAGAAAGGAGGGGCGAGAGAGCATAGGGGAGAGTGGGGCGAGTAAGCGAGCGAGAGCAGGGGAGAGAAATGAATGCAGTCTGCTTCTGTAGTGGAGGAGGGAAAAAGACAAGGGGCGCACAGTTGATTGAAGAGGTTTGAGAAGCACATACACACATTTGGGGACATTACATACACACATTGATTTCAAGGCAACGCTAACCTTAACCCTAAGCACCATTAGCCTAACATTTACTGTAGCCCTACCCTAACTCTAGCCTTAGTCTTTACCCTAACCCTACACACACACCCCCACACACACACACACACACAAACCTGGGGGACCTCGGAAAACTGTCATTCAACATCCAGAGCTGACTTTGCTATTGCTTTAGTGGCTGAAAGCTTGGTGTGACGTATAGTGTAGAGTCTTTAAGGCTTTACTGCATCAAAGTGGAACACACTCCCTGTTAATCCCCTTCATTTAAGAAGTGAGGTAGATGTAGCGTGTGTCTGTGGATGTATTTTGGAATATTAAAGTTAGCAACAAAGAGCTTAACTCCCTGCTGGAGATGTAATGGATGAGCTATGTAATGGCAATGGGCACATTCTCGTGCATTTCCATATTCATAACAATTTGCATGCCCTGATTTTGCCACAGCTTCAAGGAAATGTAAACTTTCTCCTGATTGCACATATGACTTTCTGTAAAGCGAATGAAGTAGAACTGATGAAAGCTGTTGTCTGACAGACACTACTGACAGCTAAGTCGTGGTGATGGTCTTGGGAGATTTGCATGTGTACTCTGTCTTTGACAAAAACGGATGCATGTTTTTTTGTTGTTGTTTTCTTGAGATGAAACAGAGGGGAATATGAGCTGTTATCCCTCTGTTTGGCTGCTGGAAGTGGTGCTGTTTAGGCCAATAGGGGGTGCTGTCCCTGTGTGGATCCCAATACCAATGTGTGGAAACCGGAGCACCTTGAGGAAACCCACGCAGACACAGGGAGAACACACCAGACTCCTCACAGACAGTCACCCGGAGCGGGACTCGAACCCACAACCTCCACGTCCCATACTCTTTATTAACTAGAGTTAGTTACAGAATGTATTTAAGCTCATCCATGGTCATTTCTGGCCATATGTTTGGGAGTGAAATAAGTGCACATTCTCGATATGGAACACTGGACGCTACAACACTTCTGTGAGGATTTGATGGGTTTCCTTTACAGAAATGTTAGTGGGGCTCGATTACTCCACTGCCAACAACTGGCATTGGGTGTGGTAACTTCAAGCTCATGTGCAGCTGCTCCAGAGGCTCCTCTTCTGAGGGGTAATGGGGCAACACCTTTAAACGGAGCTGTGTCGGCACTGGGCACACCTTATACTAGAGCGGAAACTCTGCTTTCATTCCTTTGTACTCTAATATCTATCCATCGTAGTATTTCCATCGTTTCCATTCTCCCTCCATACTAAACAACCCCTGCTTAATTATCCCATGAGTGCCGTTTTCCACTGTTCATACATAATGCAGAGTGGCTCTGCCAGGAACTGATAACCTTACCATGAGAGTGGAGAAGGAGAGGAGTGGGGGATAAGGACAGAGAACATCACACAGAGAGGGTGAGATCGAGTTAAGGAGAACAATGGAGGTGGAGAAAGCAACTGTAAAGGGGTTAATGGGAATAAAAATGCGTAGTTATTAGAAAAGAAAGACATGCTTCCTCACTGTGCGTTACTGGGCAACTTGCAAACGTGAAATCAAGAGAAAGAATGTGCAATGAGGTGTGGATTGGTGCTTGGGACGACTATCATTGTCAAGGGAATGTGTGAGGAGTGCAGCCTAACGTCTAAAATCAACCTTAAACCTCACTATAACAATAACCCTGACCATGACTCATAGCCTTAACCTTAACTTTAACCCTAGGGCCAACGTTAATCTACAGAAAGGATTGTCTCCTGTGTAATATTCTCTCGTAACAGTTTACAGCACTGTTTCTGTAGCTCTCATACAGGTTTAAATAAATCGTGACACCATTGGCAGGAGCACTTTTACTGAATGTAAAATAACTATAAATTCAGTTCAATTCAATTCAGCTTTATTGTCCTTATACAATACAGTGTAGTACAGTATAATGAAACACTGTTGGTCTACATTCTAGTGCAGACACAGTGCAGACTATAGTGGATAAGGGATGGGAGATGGCATGCATAAGGGGGAGAAGGTACATTGAAAAAGGTGCAGAAATGCAAAAACAAAGGTGCAAAAGTACAAGAAATAAAGTGCAAGGTGCTTATTGAACATGTGTGTAGATACGTCCGAGGTAGACTCACACATCACATTCATTATAGTTCAAGTTGTAAATTAAGATAATTGGCACCTAGCCATGTACGAAGCTAACTTGACAATGTTTGTCATTTTTCCATGTGACCATTCCACCAGTAACCACAAGATGGCATTTACAACCAGCTGTAATTCAGTTCCTGATAATACTGCAGCACAAAGTAATGTAGAAATTGCATTGAAACATCTGCATTAAAATAATAATAAATAAATAAAAACCCTAACCATGAGAGCAATCTGTGCTCCAGTTGGTGCAGAATGGACTTTGATGTTCAGAGGCAGGACAAACCCAACCATGTAGAACAGGCACCTCCCTTTCTCTTCTGGTGGTGCAACCTCCAACTGCCTTAAAAAAATAAAGAGTCACCCATGCTACCCACATGATGTAGGCTCAGGGTTAGAAGGAGTTAGTGTTAGTGTGAAGCCTAATGTTGAAGTGAGGGTCAGAGAAATGTTTAAGGTGATTTCTTGTGTGATGTCTGGAGGTTAAGGTTAACATCAGGTTGATGTCTAGTTTTAAGTTTAATCTTTGGATCAAGGAAAATATACATGTATTAAGCTTACTGTTTGGTTTATAGGCTCAGGGTTGCATTGGGGGCAAAAACTGTTCTCTGGTTTGTTTACATTCAGATGCTCAGTGTCTTTTAAGTTGGAACAGTGTGTTTGAGGAGAAAATAGTGATTGAATTTGAACTTGTCTGTAACTTTTTATTCACCATTTGAATTACCACAGAAAGTCATTTGGACCTCGAGTTGTGTAGTTTTGTAGGTCAGTGATCATTTTCTTGCAGTTAGGTCTCTCCCGAGTCAGTTCCATCTACAGCAAAAATGAAGCACCTTTAGAGCAGGAATAGAGCAATATCCTCATCTCAGTTCATGCTTTTCACAGTTTGCTGGTCTCTTCATTGTTTATAATTTTTAAAATAAAATTGTGAACATAACCTTTAATAAAACTGACAAAAAAAACATCAATTTCCAAATGTTTTCACTGAACAACTCGACTGTGTTTTGTAAACGTAAACATGTTAATAACATAAATAAAAGGGTGAAACGTTTATAGAGAATCTATGTAGTGCAGTTTTAAAGCATTGCCTGCTGTCCAGATCTGTCTCTGAAGGTGCATCACGAAGAGAAAAATCAAGCAATGGCCACAACAGAGCATTAAACAACTGAAGCCTTGCATCATGAAAGAAAGGGCAAACATTTCACTTGCAAAAGATTAACAATACGTATGCAAATGAGTAAATGGCGATTAAATAATTAAAAGAAATGGTGATGTAACAGAATGGTAAACATGACTCTCTCTCCCAGCTTTTTTGTAGTGTGTTGCATCAAATTGTGCTTGTGTTTTTACTAAATACAATCAAGCTGTTCAGTAAAAACACTGGAATTCTGTTCTTTCTGCTTTTTACTCAGCTTTTATTGGAATTAACAAATGATATTCTTGATTTTATCACAAAAAAGGTCCCAACGTTCCTGGAAATGGGTTTAGTACGTCAGAGTATTTGTTTATATATTCGCTTTGTATCATTATGCTATGATCACTGGATGCTGTTATTCATTCTTAAGAGTTTACTGTAAAATATCCCAGAGGTAATATGGGGAAACTGTAAGGGTTATAAATTTCATTCTAAACAACACTAACCAAACACTGCATGGTGGAGCTCAGGAGCACTGTACAGTGCAAAACAGGACACCAGGCCACCTGGCAACCTCAGGACCAGTGCAATACACAACGCTCCAATGATTAATGGGGAAGTGGAAAGCTAACAAATGGTGCAGGACAACAGATGGGCTACTGAAACTCTAAAGCAGGTGCCGCTCAGAAAGTGGCCAGTGAGTGAGTAGGGACATCTGTCTTGTAAAATGAATTGTAGGTGCATATACAATGGCTGTGTGAATGAGTTAAGTCAATGCTCATGAGTAGCTGCACATGAGCAACTGGTCACCATTCTCAGTCCCAGGCATCAGTTTGAGGGTTCTGAAGTCCCCCAGCATTGCTCTGTGCAGCTGTGTAACTGGGCTGTCAGCAGTGACAGAGCACTGGCCAATATCTTCAGGATTAGGTGGAGTGTTTTATTTTTACACAGAACTAGTCCACCAACATCTGACTAAAGTTCACATGGCTGACTGCCATCAAATTGTCAGAACATTGCCTCCAACATATAGCACAGAGCATATACCCAGAATAGTAGAGACTCTAGCAAATGCCTTAACAATTGTCCACTGTGAAGCACGGCACAAATGGATGTCCACTAACTTTTGACCAGGCAGTGTACACAATTCAGCACACTATTTGTGTTTGTGGATGTCAGAGACAAAACTGCAAGGTCTGTTGTACCTGGTCGGCAAGAGTAACTCTGCTTCTGAAGTAGATAAGGGCGAGAGGTAAAGTGAAAGAGAGAGAAAGAGAGAGTGAGAGATACAGAGCCATATGTGGTTGAGAGAATGTGTGTGTGTGTGTGAGAGTGTGTAGGGAAGATGGATGAGTTGCGGCTTGTGCCGGATCTCTCTCTCTGTGCCGGGGGGAGGGTGGGAGATGGATGTTAATGAGGGAGATGGGCTCGGCGACTCTTGGGATCACGGCGGATCAGTTAACGGAATAACAGAATAACAGAATACTGCCAGAACCGCAAAAACCACAGCCCCCCTGAGGACTGGGA
This sequence comes from Hoplias malabaricus, assembly GCF_029633855.1. Classification (NCBI taxonomy): domain Eukaryota; kingdom Metazoa; phylum Chordata; class Actinopteri; order Characiformes; family Erythrinidae; genus Hoplias; species Hoplias malabaricus. The sequence continues at coordinate 31,125,622 of NC_089801.1, read as the reverse complement.
TAAAACACAGTGCAGAGCCCTCGATTATACACTCAGATGACACAGGATTAATTCCAAACACTGCCACAGTGACGCCAGGGTGTACATACGTACGTAGGCAAGAGCGACATGGATGTAAAACGTGTGAACAGTTAGCACTGGGGTAAGATAAAGTATCTGTTAGTTGGGCTGTGTTTAAAACTGACTTGTTCAGAGCATGTGCACATCCATTTGGGGTTCTGGAGCCTACCAACACACAAACAGTGAAACAAGACCACCCAGTTTTTTGTGTTTTTTTTTTTTTTTTTTGGCAGAAAATGATTTTGCGCTGCTTCCTGTGTAGAGTGCAGAGCCTTTAGAATTGTCCCGCCTCCTCAACTGGACCCCTGTTTATGCGAGGGTACAAAGACGAGGTTAAACACAGCAAAACAAAAAGTTTGGAAAAGTACTGGTTAAATTTGGAGACAATAACTTCAAAGAAAGGGTACAATGAAAAAAATGAGTTTCTGCTCCTCACTCCTGGGCTCTCGTGCTGAACTGAGCTGTGGCTCATTCTCATTTAAAGGAACAGACGCTGAAACTGGTCATTCTGGAGAGGGCTGCCCTGGGGCCTCCTCCCTGTTGGACATGCCCGGAACACCTCACCAGGAAGGCGTCCAGGAGGCATCCGGACCAGATACCCGAACCACCTCAACTGGCTCCTCTCAACGTGGAGGAGCAGTGGCTCCACTCCGAGTCTCTCCCGGATGTCCGAGCTCCTATTCCGGCTCGATGAAGCCAACAAGACCACATCATCCGCAAAAATGGAATCCTGAGTTGGATTCCAACTCAGGATTCCATGGAATCCTGAGACCACCAAACTGGACACCTTCCGCCACTTGGCTACGCTGAGAAATTCTGCGGTGACCGGTGACAACGGGCAGCCCTGACAGAGTCCAACTCCAGTCGGACTTACTGCCAGCCACACAAACCAGACTCCTTCTCTGTTTATATAGGGACTGGATGGCTCGTAGCAAAGAGACCAGTACCCAATACTCCCAGAGCACACCCACAGAATATCCTGAGGGACACGGTCGAATGCCTTCTCCAGATACACAAAACCCAAGTAGACTGGTTGAGCAAACTCCCACGCACCCTCCAGGATCCTAGCGAGGGTAAAGAACTGGTCCTGTGTTCCACGACCGGGACGGAATCCACATTGTTCCTCCTGGATCCGACGTTCAACTATCAGTCAGACTCTCTTCTCCAGTACCCCCACATAAACCTTACCGGGGAGGCTGAGGAGTGTGATCCCCCTATAGTTGGAACACACCCTCCGATCCCCCTTCTTAAAAAGGGGAACTGCCACCCCAGTCTGCCAGTCCAGAGGCACTGCCCCCGATGTCCACGCGATGTTGCAAAGACGTGCCAGCCAGGACAACCCCACAACATCCAGAGCCTTGAGCAACCCGGGGCGAACTTCATCCATTCGCCCTACCCGAGTGTCCAGAACACATGGCTGAAGGTCTGATGATACGACTATAAAGTCAATGATCGAAATGTGGCGTAGGGTGTCCTGATGCCAGGTGTACTTGTGGACACCCTTATGCTCGAACATGGTGTTCGTAATGGACAAACTGTGACGGGCACAGAAATCCAATAACTGAACACCACTCGGGTTCAGATCAGCTGGGCCGTTCCTCCCAATCACACCCCTCCAGGTCTCACTGTCATTACCCACGTGAGCGTTGAAGTCCCCCAGCAGAACAATGGAGTCCTGCTCCAGGCGTTAAGCCAGGGGGCTATGAGTAAGCCCACTCCTGCCTTACGCCTCTCACCCTGGGCAACTCCAGAGTGAAAGCACATCCAGCCCCTCTCAAGTAGATTGGTTCCAGAGCCCATACTGTGTGTCAAGGTGAGCCCAACTATATCTAGCCGGTACCTCTCAACCTTGCACACCAGCTCAGTCTGTTTTTCCCACCAGAGAGGTTATGTTCCATGTTCCAAAAGCCAGCTTCAGTAACCGAGGATCAGAACGCCAGGGCCCCCGACCCCGGCTGTCACCCGATCCACAATGCACCAGACCTGGATTACTACCTCTCCCACAGGTGGTGGGCCCACTGGAGAGTGGACCCATGTTGCTCCTTCGGGCTGAGCCCGGCCGGACCCCATGAGTGAAAGTCTGACCACCAGGCCTACTCCGGGCGAGGGAAGCTGTGTCCCTGTTTTTGATCTCTTCATCTTGGTCTTTATGGATCACTCTTTGTCTGGCCCATCACCTAGGACCAATTTGCCTTGGGAGACCCTACCAGGGCTATTGCCCCTGACAACATAGCTCCTAGCTCACACAGGCAACTAAACCCCTCCACTACGTTAAGGTGATGATCCTGGGAGGGGAAAACTGAGTAAATATTTTAATAAAAACATTTTAATAACATAAGTAAATAAATAGATAGATAGAATAGGTCTATGGGCTATACAAAACATGTTCATGAAGTCCTTTGCACAAAATCACTCTCACATAAAGAGATCTCACTAGCTCTATTCCTGCCAGTTTCAGTCCCTTTCAGAATGAGCCGTTTAAGGGCTCTGTCGCTTTTATGCAAATAAGCTGTTGCTGGCCACGCCCACCCATCCCATGTTTACGAAGGTGAGGGGTGGTGACAGGGTGATTCTATGCAAATTTCCTTACTGTGATGTCACAATAAGAGAGCCATCCAAACAGCTTGTAGAAGCAAATGATTCCTGACACCAAAATCTTTCAGCGGACTCACAAATAATGGATGGATGTTTTTTTTTGCACTTGGAGTATTTATAGGAGCAGAAGAGACCCAAGTGGAAATACAAAACACACAAAAACTGAGTTTTGCATAATATGTCCCCTTTAAAAAATAGTCAATTTCCAGGTGAAGGAAGTCAATGGAAAACTTTTATTACAAATAATTTTGTAGAATTTCTATTAGTCCTCTCATTTATTTATATATTTTTGCATCATCCCACCAACAAAAATGAGTGGAGCAACAAAAAAAAACCAAAAAAAAAAACAACAAAAAAAAACCAAAACAAGGGGTGTGATGGGAAAATGAAAGGAGTGGCACGGATCAAACAGCAAGCTCAGCACTGCTGCTCCTTAGAGTCATCCCTATCCTCTCCAACAAGGCAGCAGCTGTACTTCCTCATATCCATCTCTCTCTCTCTCTCTCTCTCTCTCTCTCTCTCTCCTGTAGTAAAGGGTGTAATGGAGATGAGTTGGTTGATGAATTATTGATTCCTCTCAATCTTGATATTCCTTTTCCAAGATCAATCATTTAATAAGTATCAATGAAAACAGCAAGTAGTTTTCCATCACCCCACGCTGGGGGGCTTTCTAGCCCTCTCTCAGATGCTTGGCATTGCCAAGCTCATGTGCATTTGCTCCAGTGCATTTCATTTCAGGGAACTGGGAATAGTCAAAGAGAGCATTTATAAACTGGGGAGGATGCCCCTCAGTTTCCCCGCCTCAAGAACTGGCAATGGTTAAACATAACATTGGGGAATAATAATAATAAAAGAAGATTTAGAAATCATTTGTTATTCCATAAAACCATATGAAATGACTATTAAGAAACATTTTACAGTCTTAAAAGTGTCCAAATGATGGTCAAAAAGACCAAAACCAGCACACCATCCCTACGTCTCCTACAACCCACAACCAAACACACACAAAATCTTGTATTTGTGAATTGTTAGAACGTTGCATACGCTTCCATTCATTTTATGGAGATTTACCATGAACTTTTCCATAAGTACAAAGAGCTTAACCCTAACCCTAACCCTAACCAATGTCTTCACTTTAAAATGTCTTCATCTTCTATAATCATATATTTATTTACATTGTGGGGAACACTACACTGTAAAACATTTCTTGTTAATTTTACAGTAAAATACTGGCAGCAGAGTTCCTAGCCATTTATCGTATTTTTACAGGAACACTACTGTATTTCAAATTTACAGCATATTGCTGTAAATGAGTAATGCAATAATTTACTGTAAATACTGTGATTTACAATAAAATACTGTAACAGACTTGCTGTAAATTTACAGCAATTTTTTACAGTACAGGAAGAAAAATCATCATAATGTTTGTGTTTAAACAGGTTTGGGTCCCTACAATGTTTCAGGTACACACACACACACACACACACACACACACACACACACACACACAAATATATGTGTCCCAGAGGGTATGTGTTGCACTCCTGGTAAAATTGGGCCAATGGAGTTTTATGGCTCTCCTGTGTACTCTTTGCAGAACTCTCAAGCCATTGGGTCTGAAAGCCTCAGGGGGCAAATTTCAGCAAAACTAAGCCAGCATCAGGGCTTCCTGCCCCTAAATGAAGGGACAAACAACACAGCAACAACGAAAGAAGTGCTGCTTTGAGGCTAAACAGTATATAGAATGCTTCTCTAGATACATTCTCAAGAAGAACCACGGCTTTAACAGTTGTTCACTGTCTCACAACAGTGAAGCGCTTCTCAAGATACATTCATTCAGTCATCTTCTGTAACCAGTTCGTGTTTTTCAAGGTTGCGGCTGGTCCGGGGCCCATCTGGAGCCATTGGATGCAAGGAAGGAACACACACACACACACACACACACACACACACACACACACACCTGGGGGCCAATCCACTTAAAAAAATGTGTGTGTTCGGACTGTTGGAGAACACTCATGCAGTCACAGGGAGAACACACCAAACTCTTCACCCACAGTAACCCAACATGCTCAAAATCAAGTGTCAGCTAGAAGCAAAATGTTTTGTAGAGTGAGGATGCTCCAGACGGACTATCTGATCTATATGACTAATGTTCTCATGTGGCTGTGGTCAATCAAATCCTCAGCGATGTCCTCACCAACATAAAGTGTGAAGAGACCTCAGAAGAGGCTGTTCATACCCTTCAGAAGAATCACGGTATGTAGGTGTCTACAAACCAGAACTAAACCTCAGGGGTCACCGAAAACGCTGGCATCAAACCTCGGGGCTGGGTCAAGGGCGCATGAAAAAAGTCTTTGGGCTTTGCAGCTAATTCCAGTTGAATGTACTGGCTTTGTGCTCTAGACTTAGAAAAAGTAGAAAGGAAAAAATCATAATTTAAATTTTATTTTAAACAAATTATGGTCCCACGTGAGTAAAAGTCTGGAAAATAGGACGGAACAGATGCTGTAAAAAGGTTGTAATTGACTGACTCTTAACTACAAGCTGAATACAATAAGGAATGGGTGGGGGAGGGGCAGAGAGAGCAAAAACAAAAAGAGAAAATATAGTCAACATGGTGTAATGTCATATTTAACGCAAAATCAGAGCTATAGAAAAAGGCCAAAATAAGCGATGACTCCAAGGGCTTCGCTAAGGGCCTCAGTGGTGTCAGAAATGGCAGCGGTTGATTTATTTAATAAACGTAATACAAGTGGCACAGGAGTTAAATGTGCCACAGACAAGTGCACAGCAGGGTCCTGTCATGTGCAGAACTATAACTTGACGGTGTCAAGCACTGGATAGCGTTTGAAACCAAGCATCAAGCACAAAAACAAAGTGTTCACCTCAGTCGGAAGCTGGTAATTATGGTAATTCGGAGGTGAGTGTCGTTTTAATCATGACAAGCAAAGTTCCCCACTGTACATCGACCTGAAACCTGTAATAACGCTCAGAAAATATTTATCATAATTACTTCTGTGAGGAGTGGGCAGAGCTACTTGTTTGAGGATGTCATTTTGCAGTGCCAATTTTCTCCAACAATACTTAAACTGTATATTTACCCGCTTTTGGATTCGTTTTGAGTGATATTCAATAGTGGGGCACAGCTGAACAATGCTACACATCCTTCTGCTGAGATTAAATCGTAGCTGAAGGCTTTTCTGAATAAAGAAATCTATACTGATTTTATTTAGTATCCACAGTATTCCTCTGATGAAAACAGCCCATGTAGACACAGTGTGTAACGGGGACATATTCTACCCATTTTCCACTAGTGAACAGTTCTGGGGTCTTATTGAAACGTCTGTGACATGCTGTGGTCAATAAATAAATAAATAAATAAATAAACACCACAGCTGTGTTCTTGTGTTCTCCCCCTGTCTACACAGCCCTGTTCAGAACGACTGGTTTCAGCACCTGTTCCTTTAAATGAGAATGAGCCACAGATCAGTTCAGTGCGAGAGCCCAGGAGCGAGGAGTGATGATTTTTTTTTACCCATTTTTGCTTGATTCTCATTTACTCCAGGTTTAATTGGTGATCTTATTTCTCTGTGTGTGTTGTGTTTGTTTTGCTCTATTACTAATCAGCGCTGTTATTGAAGAGATTAACAATGAGGAGGCGGGATAATTGTGAAGTCTCAAAGCTGATGTCACACAGCGTGCTTGTCTCTGGCTGAAATTCAATTTCCTCTTTCCCTACATATTGAATTACAAAAGTCATGAACCTACAACGGGCGGCACAATGGCGCAACAGGTAGTGTCACTGTCACACAGCTCCAGGGTCCTGTCTGGGAGGAGTTTGGTGTGTTCTCCTTGTGTGCTCCGGATTCCTCCCAAAGTCCAAAAACACACCCTGTTGGATCGGCTACTGAAACGTGTCTGTAGATGTGAGCGTGTGAGTGAATGTGGGAGTGTGTCACCCTGCGAAGTACTGTTGCCCCCTGCAGGGTGTGTTCCTACCTAGCGCCCAGTGATTCCTGTTGGGCTCTGTACCCATCGTGACCCTGAACTGGTTAAGTGCTTACTGACAATGAATGAATGAATTAAACCACACTGTATACATTCAAATATCATTCAATTTCAGATTCGGTTGTCTGTCTGTGAGGAGTTGGTGTGTTCTCCCCGTGTCCGCGTGGGTTTCCTCCGGGTGCTCCGGTTTCCTCCCACAGTCCAAAAACACACGTTGGTAGGGGATTGGTGACTCAAAAGTGTCCGTAGGTGTGAGTGTGTGAGTGAATGTGTGTGTGTGTCTGTGTTGCTCTGTGAAAGACTGGCGCCCCCCTCCAGGGTGTATTCCCGCCTTGCACCCAATGATTCCAGGTAGGCTCTGGACCCCCGCGACCCTGAACTGGATAAGCGCTTACAGATAATGAATGAATGAATGAATGAATAATGCACTATTAATAATCACTAATTTCATGTCTTGTGCACTACATAGTGAGTATGGAGTGATTTGAAATTAAACTTGTGGTGTTTTGATGTTCTTAAAAAAGATTATCTTAAAGTAGTACTACTGGACTGGCAGGAGAACGCAGTCGTTTACGTTTTGGTCTGGACAGGATATTTTCAAAAATGTAGGGAGGAAAACGTATCCGGAATTCGTGTGGAAGGGCCTTTAAATATTTAGACAGCACTTTCAGATGTGTTACAGTAAGACTGTCTCACTGAGGGAGCCCACTCCTGCGGCGAAGAACAGAGCCCTTGAGCGAGTTTGTATCAGTTCATTAGTCCTGAAGCATCAACAGCTCATTAAAAGGCCATTTATCAAGCGTCCGAAGAGCTGCGCAGCTGAAGGATGCCGAAGTGCAGTCGCTGTGGTGAGTGTAGAAAATGTTAGTTTCCACTGAGCTTTCTCTTTCTGTATTGATCTTAACCTGGCAGAACAAATCGGCCGTGTTATTTAAGGTAGTAGCGGCGGTCTCACGCTCATAACCACAAGGTTGTGAGTTCAAACTCCTCTATGGTACACCGAAACGCAATGAGATTAAATGTCAGAGGTCTCCAGCTTCCAATATCCCTGTCCTTCATTCACTGCGCCTTTTACTTTTCTCTGCTGCTAGACCCTCGAGTAAAGCGGGCCTGAGAAGGCTCATAACAGGGGAAGCCAATTGTCCTTTTTTTTTCCTGTCTCCCTTGAACTGTGTAAATATTGTTAAAGTTTTAGAGCTCGCTGTTCATTCCCAGTCCATCGAGTCCAGATTGAAGACTAGGCTGCAAAAACAGCTCATGTTTGATTCCTTTTTTTAAATCATAATGCTTCAGTAATTTAGCCCCATGCGCACACACTGAGGTGATAGAGTGTGTTGTTACTGCGGAGAGCCTGTAGCAGAGAGACGTAGAGAAACACACACTCGCCCTATCACTCATACACTCGCAGCTGTCGCATTCACATGTTAAAGTTTGTCTAAGTTTATCAATTATTATTTGACAAACCTCTAGACTGGAGCCTGTCCAGGCAAAACCAAAGGTAAGGACTACACTAGAGTTGTCCAGTGTAAATCTCTTTCAGACCATTAGTCTAATCCTTCACTGAGCTCGTTTTAAAGATGAGTCCTCCATGACTAATGACCTTCAGAGACCTGCTTACGGAGCACTCAGGCTTCAGCCTCCGTTTCATCAACGCGTTCTTGATGATCTCCAAAAAACACACAGCTATTTCGAAGCTAATGAGCGACTGAAAGATGCAGATGGGAGGGAGCTAGAGATTAGCTGTGATGAATAAATGATAAGGACAGTGGGAAGCTGTCCAAAGAGGAAAGGAAAAAAAAAGATCATTAAAAAGTTGATTAAAAAACTGTCAGCATCCAGTAGAGTTTTTAGAGTATTCCTCGTCTTCACTTTGTCTTTGGCTGGAGTCTTTTCTTCTTCCAGGCATGTCTTAAGATTGTTTTACTCAGTTGTACGTAACTGAGTAAAACGATCTTAAAAACAAAGGTTCTGCAAAAGGTTCTTTGAGCAATATCATAGAAGAACCACTTTTGGTTCAATAAAGAATGATTTTTGTTTAGGAAATGCATGTGAAGAACCTTTTAAAAGGTTTATAAATCCACGATTTGTTCTTAAGGCTCTTTACCTATTTAAACCTATTAGCAAAAATGGTTCCTTATTGAACCAGAAGTGGTTCTTCTATGGCATCGCTCAAAGAACCTCTTGTAGCACCTTTATTTTTAAGAATGCAGGTGTATTATACATACTATATGTTCTAAATATAATTGACAATGTAAAATGTGTACGTTTGATGTTTGGGGATCTTCATGTCAATTTCTGGCAACCCAGTGTGAAAAATAAAGCCTTAAAATTCCCTGTAACTTTTGCACCTAGACTACACCTAGAGCTCCTAAAGGTTAGCAATGGTAGTATTTTGTGTTGTGTATCACTATCACTATCACTAACACTAAAACCTAAACCTAACTTTAATCCTAACCTTGCACCTAACATTAAACCTCACTATAACCTTCAAAATGTTAAAAATGGCAGCATTTTACTCTTGTGTAATGCTATCACTACCACCTAACCTTAACCCGAACCCTAATGCTAAACTTGACCCTAAGGCTAATCCTAAACCTAACCGTAAAACTAACTGTAGTGGCTTAATGTTGTCCTGAAAAAGACGTCAACTAGAAGGTCACATATGTACAAGATTCCCAGGCCACCATACGCTTACCCCTACACGATGCTAACAATCTGGATGGTCTTTTCTTCTTCAGGCCGGAGAACCAATCCTCCCTCTTTCCCTTGAACAATTCTGAAGCTAATCTCAAAAAACACACAGCTATTTCAGAGCTAATGAGTGAGTGAAAGATGCAGAAGGGAGGGAGTGAAAGTTAAACTGGGATGAATAAATGATGAGTACAGTGAGACGCTGTTGAAACAGAAGATAAAGGATAATTAAAAAGTTGATTAAAACACTCTCAGCAGCCATTAGAGCGCTGCCTGCGCAACTCTACTGTTTGTCCTCTGCCGGAGCCTTTGTTTCTCTGTGTCGTACACAGTGTGAGTGCATTGGATCACCCAGAAATCTTCTCTTTGGCTTAATAAACTCCTCACTGACTCACTTCCAGTCATTAGACCTGGTGAACTTGTCAGCAATTACACACTGATAATGATATGCGGATTCAGAGTGTGAGACAGCCAATCAGCACTTCTCACTCAGCATCTCTCTCTCTCTCGCTTTCTCTCTCAAACTCGCTTCTTTTGTCCTCATTTCTCTTTTAGTTTCTTCCCGTTCTCTTTCAGCCCCCCTCCCTTGATTTATCTCAATCTTTTCTTTTGTCCCCCGTCCTTCCTGTCCTCTATTGCTCTTCATCTCTCTCTCTCCCTGTCTACACATTTTTCTTTCTTTTTCTTTCTCTGTCTCTCTCTGTCTCCATCTCTGGCTTTGTCTCATTTTCAGTCTCTCTCTCTCTCTCTCTCTCTCTCTCTCTCTCTCTCTCTCTCTCTCACACGGGCAGCAGCAGCAGTGAACACTGAGTTATGGGGATGCCTCTTGGTGACAATATGAGCAGTTTTATAGCACTAACAAAAAGAGAGATGGAATCTGATGTACAGGTCGTAAACGGGATGCGGCGGTCATCTCTGGCACACATTCGCATTGTTCGCAATCCTATATTTCTGGGGTGCTTCCACTGCGGTCTGCATTATCATATCTTTAGCCTCAATTAAACTGCAGATGAACAGGCAGTGATCAGTCGGTCAGCGGGAGGAAGAATGAATATTTAAAGTTCCTTTATTGATCTCTCACAGAAGGAAAGAGCCTGGTGTTCACATTCCATTCCAATGTGTGCAAACATTTATGTGCAACCGGTTACACAATCTTTTTACAAGTGGTTTCAATTAAAGACAATGGTTATGTTTAGAACAATGAGTTCTATGTAGAAGGGGGCAGCCTTGGCCTAATGGTTACAGAAGCATGCTTAGCCCTAGACGGTTTGATCAACTTGAACAGCAGGGAGCGTGGGGATGGTGAGGACTAGGACTGAATTGTGGCCAGAATGAGAAAATGGAGGGCAGTGGGAGCAAAGGAACACATTTTATATTTTTACTAACCGTGATAAACCAGACCACCCAGAGGAAACCCATGCAGATGACCACCCAGTGACCAAACCCGTCCCAGACCTGCTACTGGACATGAAAAGCCTAATGTGGGCTGTATTTCAGAGGCCTTCTGTAAACAGGCTTTGCTTGAATAAGCAGATGAAATACAGTACAGCTTTTGAGTGCAAACACACTGCCATTAGTATTCATGAGAAAACCACAAACCTCTGCTGCACTAACGGCGGGAAATTTATACCTTCCTCACTTCATCCTAGTATCATTCCACACTTCCCTCTATTTACTGCCCTGCCCCCACCTACCTTCCACATCAGTGCAGTCAGGATTTACCACCGCCATAAAAACATCATCTCCCATACATTCCTCTTCACATTCACAGCTCAAGCCTCTATTAAACACATTGTATAATTCTGCGGGTGAAAAAGAACAGTGCTTTCATCTCTCTCAAAATCCAAGGCTGAATTGGCATTGGGAAAATCATATAGACCACAGTGGATCATCAGGCACTAAGGTGGTTGTCTGCCACTCTGTGTGTGTTTACTGCCCTTAACCTTGTGGGTGCATGTATATGTGTTCACTTCCATCGGAAACATAGATCTGTGATGTAGAAATTGTGACAAATTTGATATGTGGCCAAACAAACATACAGTTTCATATTGTTATTTTATTGTCTTTGAGTGGGTTAAACATAAATTCAACGGAAATTGAATTCATAGGGTAATATACTATGTAACTACACACCATTGGGTAATTACATTGTAATAGCATATCTAGACAATATATATTGGCTTTGTGGGTGATTTCCATTGACTTTGGAATGACCTTAGCTAAACAATCCCATGACACCTTTTAAACCTTAAAAGAGAAGTTATCTCTCTATTTATTGCTATTACAAAGTAATTACATGACAAAATATGTAATTACATAGTTTATTATACAATGAATTAAATTTTCATTCCATAAACATCAATATCAATAAAGGCAAAGTAATAATATGAAAATACATGTTTATTTTGGTACATGATCAAATTATACACCATCAAAAAAAAAAAAAAGAAAAAAGAAAAATAGAGCTCCTATTCTACATTTTTTCCATTGCATATGACACACACCCAGAACAGAGGGCAGACACCTCATTGCCTGGCAGCTGAGGGTTAGGTTCCTTGCTCAGGGGCATGTCAGTTGTGGATGTTGAGGAAGTAGAAAGTACTGTTCCTTCAATCCCTCTGGCCCTGAGTATTTTTTTATTACCTCCAGTGCAGGGATAGAACCAACATCTTTCAGTCCCCCGTCTGCTTTGGCCCTCTGTCCCCTTATAAACATCAATAAGGACAGATGCTAATCTGCACAATCTCAACTCATTTCTCCATGAATATTAATGGGCTATGAGTGATTGTGGAATTCAGCAACAAATGCTTGTAAGAAAAACCATGAAGGATTATAGTTTTAATAATTTTTCACCCCTCATCTGAACCGCTGGGATGTTTAAGCTGATGGGAAAACCCTGAGAAGTTGCCTCGTGTTGTAGGTTGCACTCTGGGAGTCTGAAACATACTGTTTCAATTTTGAGGTTTATGGTTAATATACGATATATAAATAGGCATTGTATTGTTAAAAACAGTCCCTAAACATCATATAAAATAGGTTATATTTTATCCATAACACCCACTCTTACCTCCAGTTATTTTCCAGGCTTGTTTGATGGTCATGTGTTGTGGGAGATGTTGAAATGGCCACATGCAGCAGCTGTGTCCAGTTGGTCCCTGTGGTCACTGAGGGTAAACAGCACAGCAGGGACCCCCCCTCAAACACCTCAGCTGCTCCACAGCACATTTAGCAGGTGTACAGCAGGAGAGCAGGAGCTGGAGCCAGCTTTCTTACAGTATGGCTACAACCAAGTCCCATTTGTTAAAGTGACCACACTTTTATCAGGCAGCTGCAAATCAAAAGTATAAAGACCTCAAAAATGCTTTAAATTCTTTGGGACAATAAGGAGTCTCCAGGATAATATGACGGCACCAGTACACCCACCACACAGCAGCTATCAGGTAGAGAGGAGACTGGAGAAAATTGACCAAAACTGGGGATGATTAAGAGGCCAGTATGACCACAGTGGCAGACTGAGCTGAATATGAGGTTAATCCCTAACAGAGTAAATTCAAGTTTATTGTGTGTTGTGTGGTTGGAACTAAGAATCTTGGTTGGATTCCATAAACACATATTATTAAGGAAAAATTACAATAATACATTTTATTTATATAGCACTTTTCAAGAATCCAAACAGCAAATTATAATACACAGTACAAAGAACATTAAAAGGCAGAGGGTACAAAACAGAAAAAACATATAAATAAAATAAACAGACATTTTAGCATGTCTATAGTATGAAATGGACCATCAGGGTATCACAGCAACAGAGTCTGCAGGTCAAGAGATATTCAGGATGTGCTCCCCCTGGCTGTCACTAGGAGCAGTGTCAGAAAACCATTCCACTACTGAGTGTTTGTTAGCAAACAGCTACCGGCAAAGCAGCAGCAATTAGAACAAACTCCCTCGGTCGACATCACAGCAAACAACAGTGAGAGCAGGGCATCAACAGCAGGCAATGGCAGCAGCGTCTTTGATCTACAGTTCCAGCTGAGAGAAATGGCAAAACAGGCTGGCAGATGCTGAACTGTAGTGATGGAAATGGGCTAGCAGGCCCAGCTGTTAGCCTCAAAGATAGCAAACAGCTAAGCGCCAGGCATCAAAGTAGAAACCAGCCCACTCATTGGAGAAGTCCCAGGGTCTGAGAAACTGCATTGGAGAAACTGCATATGGAGGACCTCCAAAGACTGAAATGCATGAAGCAAGTGGAGGATGTTTCTTTGTTCCTGCTCAACAGGTATGTAATATTGACTTATATTTGCTGTAGATGGCACTGACTCTAAATCTGGGAGAACGCTAACTACATGAAACTAAACACAGCCTCAAAGTGCCACAAAACTAGTAACACATGAGTTTCTGTTGTAAATCAACCAGCTTCATGGAAATGTTCAACATAAACACACGCATTATCAAATCAATTAATTCTAATTATCCTCCACCAAGAATAACTTTGAATAGCAACCGTGTGGGAATTAATGAAATATATTGCTTTGTGTAAATCATTTGTATATTCAGTAGGAGTTTTGCATCTTATAAGAACACATCCACCCCCTTCCTGAACAAATCAGGAATCCAAAACAAATGCCTACATTCAGAACAGAGTCCATTTCTCCGGTCAGGATGAACTCAATTAGCTTTGTCCTCATATATCTCCAGCCGTTCCACTTCAGCTCTGAAGGACTGGAGCTGCAGAGTAATTATGAAGCATGGGACTCAATCAAATCTCTGACTAGTGTATTTAATTACTGCAGTAATGATTGTTAATCACTATGCTGATGGATTCAGTGGAAAGGCTTGGGGGTTTATTGAGCAATGGGAACACACACACACACACACACACACACACACACACACACACACACACAGTGAATTAATTTTCTTTTTATATTACATGGCTATATATAGCACATTTGGGAGCTTTTATCACACAAACACAGACAAACTTACAGAAACATTTCACATATCTACATTTTTTTCTGGACCCCCAGGATATTTTTAATTCAACCTCATTGACCATCATTGTGAAGCATGAATCTGGATCATGTGATGACAGCATTGCATTACACACACTCACACAGTCACTCACACACTCACCTGTGGACAATTTCAAACACTCACACAGTCACTCGCTCTTGTGGATTTCAAACAGTCAATCCACCAACATGTGTGTATGGACTGTGGGAGGCCTGAACACACTGCTACGAATGAAGGTGCTACGAAATATTCTTTGAGCAGTGCCATAGAAAAACTACATTTGGTTCCACAAAGAGTCATATTTAAGAGGTTTAAAAATCCATCACTT